>NC_056728.1:752297042-752467042 GCF_019279795.1 Protopterus annectens | reverse complement strand
TGCAACCCACCTAGTGATATAGAGGTTGATGCCTAGCTTAGTGAGTTTTTCTATGATTTCTGAGTGGGGAATGGTATCAAAGGCCTTGGCCAGATTCACAGCTCTGGTGACTGACTCAAAGAAGTCGACCAAGTTGAGTAGGCATGATCTACCCTTCACAAAACCAAACTGTGTGGGATCCAGAGTTTGGAGAGTCCCTATATCCTTGTTTATTAGGTCCATGATGATGCGTTCCATAGCATTTTAATGGAAATCATTTGGCTTTCTCCAGAATAAAACAGTGTTTTTGTTTTGTTTTGTTGGAGTTAAGTGCTAGGTGTTTATTGTTAATCCATTTGATAGAGAAGTGGCAGCCATATTGTAGGTCACGCTGTAGTGAAGGCAGAGACTGACTGGTCTGGTAGAGGACCATGTCATCAGTCTAGAGTAGGAGTGATAGGTGAGGCAGAACAAGTGGGAGTTTGTTATTGTAAATAGGGAATAAGAGGGGGCAAGAATGGAACCTTGTAGAGCACCATTTAGTGGTGATGTAGAAGTGGATTTGGAATTGTACTTCCCAGTTAAGTGATGATGGCAGAGATATTTTGGAGCCAAGGAATTGCATGAGTCTTAATACCTATTTTTATTAGGTGTTCGACTAGAGTGGAATGCTCAATCAGACTGAATGCCCTAGCTTTATCCATAGCCATTAGAATGTCATCAGTGACAGTCCATATGTCTGCAGAAGTGCAATGATCAAACCAGTACCCGGGTTCTTTATGTGAAAGAAGGAGGTATTTTTTTTAATGCATTGTGTGTGCTGGGATTAAACTATAATTTCTAGGATTTTGCATAAAGTAGGGAGAATGGAAATGTAGCAATAGTATGAAAGTAGTGTATTTTTTGTTTGAACAAAGATTTGATAAAAGTAATTTTCCAAATGTCTGAGATTTTATTGTTTATTAAGTAGAGATTACAAATATGGAAGAGAGGTGCCATAATGTAGTCTTGACAGTGGAACACAAACCATGGTGATGGTGATCTTTTCCAGCAGAACTGTCAGCTTCAATTTTCTCTAGAAGATGTGTAATGTCCTTAGCTATGATGGAATTTAAAGTAAAATAGAAGAAGATATTTGGAGAGTATGATAACAGACAGATGTTGGCATATGTTGTTGTTAGTATGTGGTAGGTCACTGAAGTGACGGAGAAAAAAGTAGGTGAAAAGTGAGAGAGTGTAGATTCCAGGTTGGTAGGGTGTAGCCATTAAGTAGGCTAACTTCTTTCCAGAACCTTTTAAGGCTGCATTTTAAGGAATTTTAATGGTATAATGTTGATTTAATTTTATGCCATTGCATGGTTTGTTAATCTGGATTACAAAGCTGTTTTCTGGTAGTATTTGTAGGGTTGGATTTCCATGTGTGCCACACTTCATCTCCTAGTCTTAGCAGTGCTTTAAACTCGCAGATTAACCACTGCTTTGTTTTGGGCTTGTACAGCCATGAAATTAATGGAAAACAGGTGTATTGCTTTTGTAATATAAGCTGGTAAAGTGCTTAACATTAATATTATGAAACCACACACACCGTACTGAATGCTGTTTTAAAACATATTCTGAGTGGGTATTAATCAACCCATCTAAAGGGCTTTATGATTTTTATTTACAGTTATTTCCTCATGCGCAATCTACCTGATGCACCTGTAATTTTTTTCTCATCCTAACAAAAAAATTGGCACTCAGCATTATTAATTTGTGTGCTTTTAATGTGTGTTGTACAGTATGAATCAAACAAGAACCACATATGGAAGCAATAGCATTAATGAAAATCTTAGGGAGCATGAACTGAGCAAACTGTTACTCTCAAAATTAGTTTTTACACCATTGCTTCATGTGTGTTGCTTCATAATGGTTTGTTTCCCCTCCCTTCCCCCCTTCAGCAGTGCACACCAGTCTACAACATTGACAAATAATTACTTAATTCTATTTCTGGATTGTTCTTTCCTCCCATGCTGCACCAGTAAAGGCATTCATAAGCACATCTTGCTACTTTGCTGTAATAGGTAGCAAATCCTAATTGTTGACTTTGGTCTGAGCAATGAATTAATATAATTATTTCATAGGTAAAATTAAACTGTGGTGGTGGTGCTGCGGTAGCGTTGTCGCCTCACAGTTAGATGTTGCCCGTTCAATTCTCAGTTAGAGCTTCTTCTATGTGTCGACATGCGTGAATGCGCGTTCCTTCATTGAAGGTTGTGTGTTAGGCCCGGCAAGCCAGCACGTAAAAACCTACTGCCAATCATTAGCGGACCAGAGTTCCGCTGTGGCGACCCCTAACCAGGAAAAGCCGAAAGACACAAACAAATTTCATAAGTAAAGTTCAAACACAGCAAAAATATCAGAATTATGCTGATATCTCTTTACTCAGAACAATTAATATCAGTAAATATATGTTGAAAGTGAGGAAAAGACAGCAGTTCCAAAAAAAAAAATCAGACAAACAACATGTGCATTCATTCTATACAATTCTGCATATCAGGCACTAGTGTAAGAATTAACATTGTTCTAACAATGTTTTTGCAACTGACCAATACAGATTTTCAGTGCAGTAATAAATATTCACTATATTCACAGCTCCTCATCTGTCCTTACACATGTATCGTATATATAATATAATATACAAACTATATATAATTGATCTATTCATTTCTGAAATATATATATAACTTGCCAAATTAGGCATAAACCCCCATGTCACCTGATGGATAGTCAATTGAAACAGTGATAAGGACACAAAAAATTAGGATAGGGAAATCTACTTCCACCTCCACAAAGAGGCCATTCACTAGTGGAGTCCCAGAGGGATTGTTGCTGTGGCCTCTAGTTTTTGGTATCTACTTCTGTGAAGTCAAAGCAACCATTAAGGACCTCTGGCTGACCACATTTGCAGATTAGTTCATACTAGACCTGGGCACTGAATCCCCTAAAGGCACAGATACCATTTAAGAGGGCCTAATGCAGATGAACAATTGGTACTAGAGCAATGGATTAAAACTCAAGGCAGAAAATGCATAATACTGTCCTTTGGAAAGACAACAAGCCCTGGAAATTACAATACTAATAATACATCCCTAAAATAGACCCAGTTGTCAGGGATCTAGCAATGCATGTTTATAGTAACTTGACCATTGACCACTACATGTGTCTTGTGGTGAGAAAATTATTCTGTGTTGCACAACATAGAACTAAGGTCATGGCACTAAAGGTCCAATGAGGTCATTGTTCCACTGTGCTTGGCTGTCTTCAGACCAGTCATTGAGCTCAACATGGCTTGTAACTGACCAGGCACTTGAAACATTTCAAGAGACCACAGAGTTTCCTCACAAAACGAATAGACGGAATACATAAAAATTCCTATGTAGACTGTCTCAAAGCCCTATCCCTGTACTAGGTCTCCTGCAGACTGTTGTGTGGTGATCCTATAAGGCAACCCCTGATCCCACACTAATGGATTTTTTGCTCATCTCAAGACAATACTTATTCTAAGGACCTAATCTGGACATAAATCTCATACTCTCTCATAAGCAGGACATGTGGACCTAAATGGATGGTGATTGCTAATATGGGACATGTTGAAGACTCTCATGTGTCTTCAACGGCAAAGCTCACTTATGGGATGATTTCACTAACATGTTTTATGATTTCTCCTTATTTAATTGTTTATATGGACATCTTCATTTTGATTGGGATTTGTCACTGGCTTTGCTGTTAAAAGTAACATGGCTACATGGCCCCATATATTTTATTGGTTTGATGATGGCATATTTGGGGAGGACGTCAGAAATGGCTTTCTTTTGGGAAATGAAAAAAGACCTATGAACCCATACCTTTGAGGAACCTGTCAATCTAGTGTGCATGAAGAAATATAACATAGCTCGACAACATCAGCAGAAAGCTAAAAAGCTGCCTTAGGGTGGCAAGAAAACTCTGTGCATGATCCAACATGACTGGAAGAATTCTTTAAAATCCCAACATCCTCAAGTGAATTTTTACTCCAACTTAGGTGGCAAGAACTTGAAAACTTTCTCAAATCCTGACTGCTTACTGGAGAAAAAAAACTAAATGTGTTTCTCTCATGGTGGTGAACTCTGGCAATTTGGAAATGGCATTGAAAACTGATATTGGAAATGGGTTCTGCAAATTATATATATATATATATATATATATATATATATATATATATATATATATATATATATATATATATATATATATATATATATATATATATATATATATATATATATATATATTTATAGTATATATATATAGATAGCATTTTTTAGTTATTTTAATTTTTAGGGAAGAGTTTTAAATAGCTACACAGTTCCACACAGAGAGGTGGGATTCCACAGGAATGGAAAAAAGATAGAGGTGGGAAGAGGGAACCACATTCAGAATATCAAGAACATACAGTCAGAGATCAGTTCTCTGGTCCAGACATGTACCAGGATGTTTACCTGATATCTGTGATACTGTCATCAGTCAACATCATCAACTTCACTGGTCATGACTTTGATATGATTTATACTGTGAATTCAAACTTATTATGCTTATAAGTCATTTACTTCAACTATTACATTGAATGATTGAATTATTTTTTTATACATATTACTGAATATGCAAATTACCAGCAAAGATTTTTTTGAAGAATTCTAATTGTTATTTATTTTGAAGAGAAGATTTCTAAAATTTTTCTTTATAGCATATATTCCCTTAATCAGATGCAAATATGTTGGTTCTTGAGAACAAATATAAGGATACAAGTTCTACTTTTAGTATTTTTTTCCAAGAGACACCTAGATCAGAATATGAATGATGCCATGATGGAGAATTTTGAATTCCAGATTCCTGTCTCTGTATGTGGTGGCAGATTCCTTGATCATCTGCATATCATTCAAGACAGATACACCAGCTATAAATTTCCAGATTATACAGGAAGATACAGTTAAAGCAATTATTACTTAAAGTTAGCACAGCAACAGATAACTGAACTATTAGTGAGCCCTGACAGAAGGACAAAAGAAAAATTGCTTATTAAATATTGCTTGCACTTGTGTAAAGCTTGAGAATGACAAGTGAAATCAGACAGCATAGCATCATGAGGTGTATTGCTTACTAGCAACAAGCAGAGGTTTCAAAGTAATAATGGTTAATACTTTACTATACAATGTTAAAAAGTAGCTTCAAACAGTATTTGCTTCTTTATAGCTATAGTTTTCTTTTTTTTAAAAGTTAATGTTTTTTAATACAAAGTGGCTTGTTTTTCATTTGAAAGGAGTGGAAAGAGGAAAAGAAAAGAAAGGAAATAAGGCAGTAAGCAGTGAAGCACAAGGTTGTAGTAGTGCTTTTAAGTTAGATAACCTTCATTTTAAGTTAGATAATGCCTGGAGGTGCAGCCATCAGTTTGAGGCAGTTGTTCTCTTCTGGAGGTTAAACTTTATGTTTTAAAGATGTACATAGTTTTGTGAGTTTGTTCCATGTTAATAGTGAATGAGGCTGTTTTACAGTTATTTTTTGTTTGAGAGTTTTTTTGAGAGTTTTCAAAATTAAAAAAGATGTTGAAATTTGGTTTGTTTGAATAAACAACTGTACAAACAACAGCCTGCCAATGCATGTATAAAATAATAGCATAATAGCTGAAAAAAAAAAATAAACTTTCAAAAAAATAATAGATGGGATAATAGATGGCATTAGTTTTTTTATTATCATGGCCTGTGCATATTTCAAGTGAATGTGGATACAGTTATAAGTATAAAAAGTGAAAGATTATATTAAAATATATATTATAAAAATAACAATGCTGCAAATGATACATTTGGATTTGAAGGAAATAATGAAAATTGACAAAGAGGAGTTCAGAGTGGGATGTTCAATGGAGAATCAGCAGAATATCAGAAAGGGGAGGAGAATACTAATTACTAGATGGGCTCCAATAGTGATAGATGAGGAAAAAAGACAAAAATGGTAGATTTGTGGTAGTAAGGGGCTATTGATAAGAGAGGAGGATTACGCTGGCAAGTATTTATATTCTACCCAAAACTGCTGTTATGGAGCTCAACATAATTTTGTGAGAATGATCAGCTTTTTGCAGGGAATATTATTTATAGGTGGAGACTGGAATTTGATTTGCAATAGTAGGGAATGTATCAGGGGACTTAGAAGGACAATATAACAAAAGAAAGTAGATGTATAAAGAAATTTATGAATATATTTAGTATGGAAGATATGAATGCAGAAACAGGAACTCAGACAGAATTTACATATTAGTTCCCAAGCTGTAATAACTGAGCTAGACTAGATAGACATTATATTCCACAGGAACATGTGCAATTAATTGAATTTGAGAAACATCCAATAATTATTCCTGATCATGCACCAATTAAAACATAGTTAAAAATGCAGGGTAATGAAGTAAAAATAAGACACAGGCGCTTTTCTACCTACCTGTTAAAAAGAAGGGAATTTAAGGAATGGGTAGTGGAAATTATTCAAGAGTTATTAGGGAAGATAAAAATATCTTCAGAGGTTATAACTAGTGAACACAATAACATGAAAATGGAGTTTAAAAATAGAGTCAAAATAAAAGAGAAAAAGATATGGTTAAGAAATAATTGAAATTACGTAATGGGGATGACGAAGATGAAAATATTGCAGAATAAGGGGAATCTCACAAAACAAGAGGAGGAGGAGTAAGTGCAGACTACTAAAGAGAAAATAAAGGATTATCTGGATAATATGCATGAATTTAGAAATATTGCAATTAAGCAACTATTTTTAATAACAACTCCAGAGCACAAAAACTTTTAGCCCAACAACCTAGGCAACAGAAAGTAGAAAGGGTTGCTGCCATGCTTAGGGAGCCTTTAATAAGAAAAGTAATGAGAGGTCTTGTAGAGGCATATTCCAGAAATTTTCTGAAAGTTGTATAAAGCAGAGAAATGTGAAAATCAAGAAAGAGTACAAATGGAAATATTTATGGAAGACTTAATTATGCCAAGGTTAGGGGTAGACAAGACTCAACAGCTAACACATAAGACAGCATGTGATGAGATAAAAACAGTGATATATAATTGATCTTCAGGAAAGTCTCCAGGAGCAGATGGTGTTACTGTGGAAGTCTGGAAATTGGGAGGGAAGAAAATGATAAAGATCTAGAAGATTTTGTATAACACTATTTTAAAAGGGGGGAAGCACCAACATCTTGGAAGAAAGCTGTGGTGGCTATGTTACCTAAAGATGGCAAAAATCCTTCCAACCCAGCTTCATACAGACTTGTTTCAATTTAAAACCAATTATAAAGTGTTTATGTCTATATTAGTTAAAATAATGACAAAGGTGTTGCCCAAATTGATAGATATGTATATGGTTGCATGGAAGGGTGGCAAACATTTGACAACATTAATAGAACAATGACGATCCAGAGGGATGCAGAATGTAAGAAAGTACCACTGTTGTTGTTTGGTCTTGATACAGTGAAAGCATTTGATAGAGTAAGCTGGGATTTTATGAATAAGGCATTGGAATAATTTGCATTCTATGATGCAGTAATAAGGTTAATTAAAAGGATATATGAAGAATCAGAGGCAATAATTAAAGTGAGAAGGTTTCTGTCATATAAACTGTGTTTGAACAGAGGAACCAGGCTGGGTGTCCTCTTTCCCATTTGTTATTTTATTTATATTTAGAGCCATTGACAAAGAAAAAAGAGACTCAGAAATACACGGATATAATTGGTATGGTAATCAAGAAAATTTGGCTTTATTTGCACATGATATTATTTTGTACCCGATAAATCTAGAAAAGGAAATCTCAGTGTTGTGGAACATTTTGAATCAGTTTCAAGTTTTTTTGGGACATAACATTAATGAAGAAGCTACAGCTATAAATTATGTACTCACACACAAATTGGTTCAGCAATACCCATATTTATGGGGAAGTGATAAGATGAAGTATTTAGGAATATGGATTAAAAGGCTTCTGTTATGGCAACTAAGGATATGTGGGAAGAAACCAAACAAATGATAACACAAACATTGAGAAACTGGAAACTCTTTGTTTATGGATGTGGATAGTAAGATGCAAGCAGTGAACATGTTTTTAGTCCCTTTAGTCTTGTTTATGGGTCAGGCTTACTTTTATTAACCAGAAGAGAAGTTGTTGACAATAATTAATAAAGAATTGAAGGAATATATCTGGGAAGGAAAATGTTGAGGGATAAGTTGATCCTTCCAGTTGAATAAGGTGGTTTAGGTTTACCTGATTTGAAGGGATATGTTAGAGCTACACAGTTAAGGCTCATATACATAATACAAACAGAAGGTTATAATTCATCATGGGAAGGGATGATAATGAAGCAAGGAAGAAGTTCAAGAAAGAGAGAAAGTGGGATTTTGGATGCAGATCCTTAAGGAGAATAATAATAACTATACAGAATATTATATTCAAAAAGTAGAAGAAAGCATTCTAAGAACTAAGCCAACATGAGGCTGGGGAAAGGAGATTTTGCCAATAGGGATAACTGCAATTATGGGTGCAGGAAATAGTCAAGAGGGGGCTGGAATTTACTTGAGAAATCTGACAAAGGAACCAAGATATTGGAAGCAAGTAACACAATCAGAAAAGTTAATAGGGTGGGTCGAGGCCAATACGACATTTGGAGTGCAGGCTAGAGACTACCTTCCCTACCAGGGCTTGATCTCAGAGTGCAGGCAAAGAGAAAGGGACAGAAGAATTTTAAGTGAAAGACCTTCTCTGGTAGAGCTTTTAATTGAATCTAGATCAGATGCAACTGTTGAAAAAAGGATACTTAGTAGGGCATATAAAATATTTCATGATAACTATGACAGTCAGTCACAGGAGGTTAGTAAAGATTGGGAAAAGAGTCTGGAAAAGCATTTTACAAGAAAACAGTGGGACGACATATGTATTGCTCTGAAGTATGCAACTAAGTCCAGGGGGTTCAGATATTTGCTTAAAAGTGTGAAATGTTTGTAAACATATTTTTATACACCAACCAGACTGGAAAGAATTTTTCCTCAGGTAAACAGCAAATGTTGGAGGTGTGGTGGAGAAGAAAGAAATAACTGGGAACATATGTTTTGGGAGTCTAATGAGTTGGCAGATTTGAAAAATTCCCTACAGAGTACTCTATCAGAAATATTGGATGAGCTAATGGCTGTAGGTAAGAAAATGATTCTTTTGAGCTGGGATACAGGATCTGAATTGTGCACACGTAGTAAGGCCTTATTAAGTTTAGTTCTTCTGGCTGCCAAATATGCAATTACTAGAAAATGGAAATCAAAGTCTACACCAACGGTATCTGAGGTATTGAATATTATAAACCAGGTAAAAGAACCGCAAGAGGGATCTTTAGAAAAGAAAAGGAACACATTACATGGAAGTGAATGGAAATTGTGTGAACAATACATGCACAATAATGTTCAGGAGGAGGACTAAGGTTTAAGGGAAGGAAGACAGAAATTCAGCATTTTTGTAATGTTGGACTGCTGATAGTAGCAAAAAGAAGTATATGTGATCTATATTATATTAAAATTGAAAAATGTTAAAATTATGTTTTCTATTAATGCATATTTGCCTATGTTTTACTTGATAATTTAATAAAGGTATTTAAAAAAACATGCTTAGTGTTTTCCTGCACAGAATCATGGAAAAACTAACCCCCCCCCGTTAAAAATGTTAAGCAAAATACTAACATGAGTTGTTGTGGTATACAAGTTCACAAAGTGTGCGTGTGTGTGTGTGTGTGTGTGTGTGTGTGTGTGTGTGCACGTGTGTGTGTATGTGTGTGTGTGTGTGTGTGTGTGTGTGTGTGTGTGTGTGTGTGTGTGTGTGTGTGTGTGTGTGTGTGTGTGTGTGTGTGTGTGTGTGTGTGTGTGTGTGTGTGTGTTTGTGTTTGGAGGGGTGTCAGTCCAGAGTAATTTTTCAGTCCCTAAATTATTCAATGTAAAATCAACAAGTCATAATTCACCTTATACAGAATGATAAAGGAATCTTACTTCTGTTAGTATGGATCAATATAGGTTTGCTAACAGGAGGTTTTGACTTTTGAGAATTGTGATATTATTCAAGAATGTAACAGTAGCATTCGATGAAGGTCTGACAGTGCATACTGCTTATCTTGGTCTTGCTAATGCTTTTGACACTGCCCCACATAAAGGAGTAATTTACAAATTAAAAGTATGAAATTAAAATTCATACTTAATTCATTGGTAAAACACTGGATCTCATGTCAGTTTTCACTCATTCCTCAATCTCTGGGTTCAGATCCAAACTTTGAATCAGACTTGGCCATTACTACAGCTCATGGCCAACTGAAACTCTTGAGTTTTCCCTACCCTTAATGCAGCAACCCCTAACATACCTCAGATCTCAATTGCCACCTTCGTGAATAGACATGGTCAGCTTTACTCTCGATCGTATTTAAAGATAAGTTTTAATTGAACAATTTTTTTCCTATTCTTCCCTTTGTACACTTAGTGTATTTTTCGAATACCATTGCTGGTAATTTTTCCTTTTAATATCTCCATTTATTAAAATTTTAAAACTTTAAAATTTAACACTTCTCTTTTTTTGTTGCACCATTGGTGTATTCTCTTGTCCCATTGTTGGTACCTTTTTCATTTCCTCCCTACCCTATATATATATATATATATATATATATATATATATATATATATATATACACACATATATATATATATATATATATATATATATATGTATATATATATATATATGCATGTATATACATACATTCTTGCTATCTTTGTGTTTTTTTTCAAAATGTCAGAAAAAGACTTCAAAAAGTGTAGCAAGTGTAGCCATAAGCTGCCTTGTTTGGATGCTCATGATCTTTGCGTCTATTGTTTAGGCACAGAGCATCTTAATGTAGAATGCAGTATTTGTAAAAGCTTTAATCCACAAGCAATAGCAGACTGTAAAAATAAGCTGATTCTTCCAACTACTTTTTTGGAAGCCATTTCAGTGGTTCAACATCCTAAGATCACTTCCAAGGAGTCTACAAAACAGTCCCCAAGAAGTTGGAATCTTCGATTCCATCCTTAATGGAGCTGCCACAAAAAAAATTTCAGGTCGGATCCAAAGTCTTCCAGCTTGAAGACTTCAACAGGATCCCTTAAAACGTCCCTGGATCTGAGTATGCCAGATCCTAAATCACGTCCTCGGACACGATACTTTTCCTCCATAGACCCAGTGCCTACAAGGGTACCATCTCCCTTCCTAGAAAATAGGCATTCCAAGTCACCATCAGTTGCTTCATCTTGTTCTTCCAGGAGTCTCACCAAAACCAATGTGGATAGAATGATGAGGAAGTTTCTCTTGGAGCAGATACAGATGTGGGTTCTTCCAAGGCTTTGCCAGCTGTACCCCTCCAGTATCAGATCATTCTCCAGTTCATCACTTCATTTAGGAGTCATTGCATCTGACTTTGCAGAGACCATCGGGATTGGACTGAGGGTTTCTCTGAGCACCCTGGAGTGGCTGTCAGAACCTTAGTGTCCTGGATGGATCTGAGTTGTTGGAGTCTTCTCTGTCCCTTGGAGCCTCAGCTTTGGACAACTTGGGTCTGACCTCTGCCTTGGGTGGATTACCTTCAGGGTAGATGGAACTAATGGAGCAGAAGCATGGTTTCTCAGCTCCATCGACTTCCTTCTCCCCAGGATGGTCTGCCTTTGAGGTAATGGAGAGAGTGTTCTCTGCTTTGGCGGGACAGACAGTCTCTCCTTCCTCAGATATTCCTTCAGCATCTCATGTATCTCTGTGCCTTGAGCCTCAATAGTCGACTCCACAGGGACAGCCAGTCCAACACTCCAAGCTACCCACCAGGGTATCACCATTTCTTCAGACACTTCCCCAGAACATCCCAACAAGGAAGTACCTCTGAAGAGAAAGTGCAAAAGGAGGCACTTAGATTCCCCACAGGAATCTATTACAGAGGACACTGATTTTGATGAAGGGGAAGGATCCCCTAGATCACCACCCGAAGATGTCTCATTTGGAGACATTGTAGAGATCCTTAAACAATGGACTGGTTGGTCCTCCCAAAAATCTTTCTCCGGAGGAATTGGTGTTCCTCGAGGCATTTGGATCTGGCCCATCTACCTCCTGGGTAACTCCACCCGCTGATGAGCTAATTGATTTGATCACTCAGCAGGCATGGAAGGAACCTGATGTGGCTGAACCTATCCCCAGGGACCAGACTGAATTCTATACCACTGACAGGAAGGGAATTCTGGAACAAGAGAGAACCAGTAGATGACATGGTCATGGCAGTAGCTAGGAAGAAGATACTTGCAGAACAAAGTTTCCCTGTCCATACCCCTATCAGAGAGTGTAGGATTTCGGACAGATTTGGGAAGCATGTCTATGCTTCAGCGACTTTTGCTTTTAGTTTGCTGAACTATTTGGCACATTTCACTAGGTTGCAAAGAGATTTGTAAAAGAACTGTCAAATACTCTTTCAGGGACCAGTACTGCCAAGACTCAAACATTGGTAGCTTCGCAATTGGCAATCCTTCAGTCGATTTCAAATTCGTCCATGAGGCTTATCTCTCATGTTGTTGAGAGTACCTCAAGGGTGACAGGTTCAGGCATCTCAATAAGGAGGCACACCTGGATGTTGTTATGTGATTTTGTGGAGCCCTTCAAGTCTTCTTTCGACACTGCTCGCTTTGATGGATCTTCCTTATTTGGCACCAAAGTGAAGGGCGCACTCTACAGGTGTGAAAAAAGATGGAAAGACTCTCCCTGCTGTAGGTATATGTTTTTGACCTCTCAAAGGACCTTCTCAAAGAACCAATGAGGGGGATGGAAAATGTGGCTCAAAACAATCTCAGGATCCTTTCCAAGATTCACGTGGAGATGGTTCCCCCAGAGGCCGAGGGGGAACGTTAAAGGAAGATGATGCCCACGTGGCAGAAGTGGCCTGCAAAACCAAGGGTCTAGAGACACGCTGTCTGATAGGCCCTATCAGTGCTCCTGAAAGGAGGCCCAGTTGTCTCCTTCTAGAGGCAATCAGGGGTTGTTTATCCCTGCACCAGAGAGGCTGACTAGATATTACAAAAGCTACCTGGGTACAGAGGATTATTTTTCAGAGGTTAGGTAATTCCCTTTTCCCTTCCACCCCCATCCTCACAAAAGTTTCCAAATGTTCTACCCAGTCAGATGAAAGCAGCAGCACTAGAAATACAAAAGCTGCTAGAAAAAAAGAATCATCCAAGAGGTCCCACCACACCACAGAGAATCTGGAACTTACTCTAGATTCTTTTTAGTGCCAAAGAAAACAGGTGATTAGAGACCAGTTCTGGATCTCAGCAAATTGAACAAGTCAGTTTGACACTCAAAGTTTTGGATGGTCATGGTTCAGTCCATCCTGCTATTTCTAGGCAAGGACGATTGGATGTGCTGGATAGATCTTCAAGATGTCTATTATCGTATAAAAATGAGCAGGTGGTCCATAACATTCTTATGCTTCTGGCTAGGAACTAGTGATTACTAGTTCAAAGCCCTGCCCTTTGGTCTCACTATGGCCCACAAGGTGCTCACCAAATGCATGGTAGTTGTGGCAGCTCACTTACGATTACAGGGATTCTGGCTGTTTCTGTATTTAGATGACTGGCTCATCTCTGTCCCAACCAGGCATCTACTCATAACAGTGAGAGACGGGGTACTCAAAACTTGCTCCCTTCTAGGAATTGCAATAAATTACAACAAATCTCATTTGCAACCATCTCAAGCACTGCAGTTCATAGGGGCAATTTTCAATACATTATCTGCAACAGCTTCACTTAACCTAGCCAGAGTATAGACACTGAGATTCCAGTTCATGAAAATTGCTCACAGCACCAAAATTTCAGCCCGATTGATTCTTCAATCCTTGGGATTAGTCTCAGCAGCCATAATTCTAGTCCCCCTGACACAATTTCATATGAGAATTCTTCAGTAGATGTTAACATCTCAATGGCCAATTCTTTATCAGCGGATAAAGGATCACACAAGCATGCTAAAAATACCTTTGGTGATGAATATGGTCAGATTAGGCTCTACAACACTGTCCATTCATTCTCCCTAACTCAAGGCCATAGTGACCATGGATGCATCCCAGATTGGGTGGGGGGCACTCCCTGGAGAAGGCAGTCCAAGGCACTTGGTTCCCTGAAGAGGCCAATTTCCATATAAATGTCCTGGAGTTGAGAGCTGTACTTTTAATGTTACGAGTTTTTCAAGATGCTCTACTTCGGGGCAAAATTGTGATTCAAACAGACAATATGTCAGTAGTTTGGTACATCAACAAACAAGAAGGAACTGGATCTTACCCCTTGTGTTGAGAAGCACTGAGAGTGTGGCAATGGGATGGTCATGGTTCAGTCCATCCTGCCATTTCTAGGCAAGGACGATTGGATGTGCTGGACAGATCTTCAAGATGTGTACTATCATATAAAAATGAGCAGGCAGTCCATAACATTCTTATGCTTCTGGCTGGGAACTAGTAATTACTAGTTCAAAGCCCTGTCCTTTGGTCTCACTATGGCCCACAGGGTGCTCACCAAATGCATGGTAGTGGTGGCAGCTGACTTGCGATTACAGGGATTCTGGCTGTTTCTGTATTTAGATGACTGGCTCATCTCTGTCCCAACCAGGCATCTGCTCATAACAATGAGAAACGAGTTACTCCAAACTTGCTCCCTTCTAAGAATTACAGTAAATTACACCAAATATCATTTGCAACCATCTCAAACACTACAGTTCATAGCGGCAATTTTCAATACAGTATCTGCATCAGCTTCACTTAACCTAGCCAGAGTACACTCATTGAGATTCCAGTTCATGAAAATTGTTCACTGCAACAAAATTTCAGCCTGATTGATTCTTCCATCCTTGGGATCAGTGTCTGCAGCCATAATTCTAGTCTCCCTGACACAATTTCATATGAGAATTCTTCAGTGGATGTTAGCATCTCAATGGTCAATTCTTTATCAACAGATAAAGGATCACACAAGCATGCTAAAAATACCATTGGTGGTGGATAAGGTCAGATTAGGTTCTACAACACTGTCCATTTATTCTCCCTCAACTCAAGGCCATAATGACCATGGATGCATCCCAGATTGGGTGGGGCGGGGGGCTGTCCTTGGAGAAGGCAGTCCAAGGCACTTGGTCCCCCAAAGAGACCAATTTGCATGTAAATGTCCTGGAGATGAGAGCTGTACAAGCTTTTCAGGATGTCCTACTTCTGGGAAAAATTGTGATTCAAACAGACAATATGTCAGTAGTTTGGTACATCAACAAACAAGGAGGAACTGGATCTTACCCCTTGTGTTGAGAAACACTGAGAGTGTGACAATGGGTGATTTCATCCAACTGCTTTCTGATAACAATGCACATTCCAACAAGTCCAACGTAATGGTCTGCCAACATGAAAGTGATGGAAGCGATTTTCCATCAATGGGGCCAGCCTTGGTGTGATCTTTTGCTTCTCCCCCCTAAACAACAAGTGCAGCAGTTTATTTGCCATGACCCCCCCCCCGGGATTCACCGAAGGATGCTCTGGTTCATGATTGGCCCTCCAGTCTTCTCTATGCTTATCCACCAACTCCCTTGAGTCCCAAGTTTCTACAGAAAGCTGCAAGTTGAAGGGCAAAGTCTTCCTCATTGCACCTTACTGGCCTCAACAGGTTTGGTTCCCCTTCCTTTGGCCTCATCTTCTTTACCCACCATGAATTCTGGATCCAATTCCAGACCTCCTGTCTCACCCAACAGCCATGATTCATCCTGATATCTCAAACCTCAGGCTAACAACATGGTTTCTCCATTTCTGTTAGTAGCCAGACAACATATGCTCTAGTCTCCCTTATGTTATATACTTTTATCTTCTCATAAAGCTTCTACTAGGAAAATTTACAAAAGTAAATGGAAGAGATTTGTTTGTTGGGTGCATCAAAAACATATCGATCCCTTTTCAGCCCCTACACAAAGTGCCCTAGAGTTTTTGGCAGAAATTTTCAATGAAGCAGCTAGCTCCTCTACCATTAAAGTTCAATTGTCAGCAATATCTAATTTTCATATAAGAGTTGACAATTCTTCCATAGCCTGCACTATGATAAGCAAGGCCTTCCTAAGAGGCACTGTTTTACTTAGATCACCTTATAAAGATCCTACTCCTCCATGGCATTTGAATCTTCTATTGCAGGCCTTAATCCATTCCCTCTTTGAACCAGCAGAAAAATGTGTTCTTAAATTTCTGACCTGGAAAATGATATTTCTAGTGGCTATTACCTCTGCCACAAAAATTTCAGAACTTCAAGCATTATCCTCTAAGCTTCCTTACTAGATTTTCCTTAAGGATAAGGTGAGTTTAAGAAAATAAACATTGCTTCCTTTCTAAGGTAGTGTCAGAATTCAGTATTAATCATTCTATTAGCTTGCCCATTTTCTTTACAAATTTTGAAAACAAAGGTGAATATATGTTGCATTTCTACTTACACAGATCAAAAGAGATTAGAAAGTCTGATCAGTTATTTATATCCTTTGCAGACAATAAACTAGGCAAATCTGTTACAGAGGTAACATTGGCAAGATGGATTAGTGACTGCATATCCTTTGTCTATAATAAATCGGGTATTTCATTATCAAAACCTTTAAGAACCCACTCTACTAGATCTATGGCATCCTTGTCAGTATTTTCATCCAGTCATTCCATGGATGACATATGCGCACCTGCCACTTGGGCTAATCCTCATACTTTTATTACTCATTACAGATTGGATATGGTCTTAATGGGAAGAGCAGCCTTTGGTTCAATTCTGCTCAGAGGAATATCCTTCCTTAGAGTCCACCTGGTATTTAAGGTAGCTGGGGACTCTGTTCCAATGCTTGAGGAATGAATGAAAATTGACAATATCAGCTAAAGAGGTTATGTACTTATCATAAAGTTCCATCTGTGTTGTCCATTTTCATTCTTCCTCAACTCCCCGCCCACCAACCTCCAACCTCTGTCATCCTGGACTTCTGGAAGAATGAGATGTTATACAGACACCACAGTGTCTTGTTTTTGGCTCCCGATATTGGTTTCTTTTGTCAGGAACATTATTCTAATATTTCTTACTTATGTCTTCTAGGAAACAAGATCTGAGGTATGTTAGGGGATGGTGCATTATGGGTTGGGATGAGCTTGTCAGCTTCAGTTGGCCAGAATCTATAGTAATGGCCAAGCCGGATCTGAGGTTTGGATCCGAACCCATTGGTTGAGGGAGAATGAAAATGGACAACACAGATGGAATGTTTTGGTAAGTATGTAACTTCTTTTTAAGCAACAGGATTCAACAGATCAGGGTAGGGCATTACTAGTTTACTCCATCAAAGGCTTGTAGTGGTGTCACACAGGTCTCTGCACGGAAGCCAATTATTTTTGGACTATTCCTAGATATAAAAGTAGTGAATGAATTATAGATAATGAATATGTTGATTATTGTAAACTGGATAAGAAGATTACTTAAGTGAAATATGCCATGTTTCTCCAAGATGGTCTACAAACACATGTAATACAAGATTAATGACCTCAACTTTAATGACAATAAATATATTTCTTATATTGTCACCTACCCCATTTGCGTAGGACAGTCATGATTTTAAGCTTTAACTCCTGTCTCCCTCATCTTCTGCATGTGGGACAGTAAAGGTTATGGTTTTGTTGTTGTTTTCTGATACTTCCTGCAAGTCACCATATTACTTTTTTGGTGGTCTGAGCCTTGCAAACTCGCATTAAACAGCTCTTGTATTTTTTTCTACATTTCTGCATATCCACTGACATTAGGGTATATTTCCCCTCAGGTAGGGGTATTTCTGATTGACTGCTGATCCAGATTGCAATGATGCATCAAAGCTCTGGCTGTGACTCAATCATAGGTTCATAGGTACTTAACAGGATATTGATCTCTGAGCATCTTAAGAAGCCTAGCCTTACATTTTCATATGAATAATCCAGAGGCAACCAGAACAAGGATTTATTGGGACATTTACTTGCTGCCCCTATCCATGAGTGACATGGGTGCTAAACAGGAGGTGTATTTTCCCATCCATTCATCCAAAGTATGTTTGAATAGAATCAAAGAAATACTTTGCTTTATGGGGAGTTGTAGACGGTTCCATGAAACAGGTATTCTCTGTGATTTTTGTTACAAAAGAGACAGATCCCTTGAGTGGGTGTTCATGCTAGCATTGGACTTATGGATGTGTAATAGGTCTGATAGGATTCAGGTTGTGTATGTAAGGCAGAGATCATCTCTCAGTAGCCTGTATGATACTGAGAAGAGGGACAAGACTTTGAGATGGTCAGTGTAGTTTTTGTGATTTAAGCCCTTATTTTTTTATTGAGGAAAGCATTGTGGTCACTCAAGATGTGACAGCTGTTTGGACAGGTACTTACTGAATGAGGAATTATATTTAGCAATCAGCTTTATGAGAGCTGAGTACAGTGGAATGATTACATACCTGGACAATGACTCCATAGTTTTAGCTATAAGGTATGCAGTGAAAAAGGACTTCCTTACACTAGTGGATCTGTGGTGATCAAAGGACAATTCCTTGTTGATGTCGGTTCCCAGATCCATGACTACTGGATCAACTTTCCGGTGTGTGTTGTCAGTGAGGTAGTTACAAGGGAAGTCATGTTTTCTGAATGACACAATTATACATTTATTGGCATTTTATTTTAATCCATGTTTTTACACCAACTATTTGTTTGGGAAAGGCCCTTTTGGAAGATTTTGGAGTCCTCTGGGAAGTTTGTGATGGCAGCAAATTTACAGTTTCCTGCAAATCTGGTCAGCTATAAACCCTTGACATTTGCTTTGACCTCTGAGAAGCATATTTTAAAGAGGAGTGGCCCAATGAGTGAACCCTGGGTAACACCACTAGTGACAGATCTTTTGGAGGAGGTAGAGAAACCCACCCTAATTTCCTGGTTTCTGTTTGTGAGCCAATTTACTATCCAGTAAATTACATAGGGATTTACATTTAGTTTTTTTAATTTCTCCAAATCCTTTGGGTTTCTAATACCATGACGGGAATGGACCCCATTCCTAAGTCAAAGTACGGTTAAAGTTCATGAAATTAGTATTGTTTCAATCTTTGATTTTAGTCAGAAGTGCTTTTTACAACACCTGCAATGTGCCCAGTAATGACTCCTTCTGCAATTCATATGGAGTTACATTTATGGGTAACATATCTAAGTACGATTGTAAACTCTTTTTTATAAGACCCATTGCTCCTACTACTACTGGAACAGTCTCAGTACCCTTCTTCCACATTGCCATTGTTTCTGCCTGCAAATTCTGGTATTTTATGACATTGCATCTGTCTGTACATAATACATTGTAGTCACTGGGTGTAGCAATTTCAATGATCAATGCTACTTTTGTATTCTTTTCATGGACTACTATATCTGGTTTTCTCGTATCTATTTTTTGAACTGTTGGTAATGGATGATCCCATGTGATATAAACTTCATCATTTTCTGTGATGCTTTGTGGCTCATGTTTCCAGTGTTTTTCAGCTACCTCAATATTACAATGTTTGCACAATCCCCAATTCAACAGTCTTGCCACATTATTATGCCTTTCAGTATGCAGTCTTTCTGCCATTAGTATATTACAACCAGCAACAAAATGTGCAACTGTTTCCAATTCTGTTTTACAAAACCTACATTTGTCTGTTTCTCCTACATGTTCAAAAGACTTTGTAAACCAATGTGTATGTAGTCCACTGTCTTGGGCTGCCAATACTAACCTTTCATCTTTTGGTTTAAATTTAACTGTCCTTAACCATTCCTGCATTCGATCCTGATTAACATGAGGTTGTTCCAAGAGTTTTCTATACTTGCAACTGTATTTATACATTTTTCACATTTCTTGCCTTGTCATCTGTTCCTTCATTTTTATTCTTTATTTTTGTTTTTGGCACATTCAGTTGCTGCCTGATTTTTATCTACTTCTGGTTTGATTTCCATTCCCGCTTGATGCCGATATGCTTCTGTTAAACTAAGCGGGGAAGTCATCTTAGAGATGTTCTCCTCATGTTTCAAAACTTTCACGTTTGGGTCTTGTGAGGTCAGCAGATATGTATGCGGTCCCACGATTGCAGATCTGTACATGTAATCAATTTTGAGGAGGCCAATACCTCCTTCAGAAAAGGGAATATACAATCTTGGTATGCACTGATTTTTATAAATCATTTTATGAACATGAAGCATCCTTTTTGTTTTCCTGTCTAACCTGTCCAACACTTTTTGGGGCCAGTGAATCACCCCAAAACTGTAAGTTAGAACAGGAAGAGGAAATTGGTTTACAGATTGGACTTCATTCCTACATGTCTATGCTATTTTCAGTAACAATTTTAGTCTTCTAAAATATTCCTTACTGAGTTTTGTTTGCATTTGTTTATGTTTTATTGTTGATCCTTCATTAATTCCCAAATATTTATACATTCCCTCTTGCTCAAGTTCTTTTATATCACATGCCTGTCTCAAACTGATGTTTTCTTGGTGCTGCAGCTTTCCTGCTTTAACGGTCACTTTTACACATTTATTTAATGGTTTCTTGGTGCTGTAGCTTTCCTGCTTTAAAGGTTGCTTTTGCACATTTATCAAGAACAAATGACATTCTTATATCATCTGAAAAAGTTTTGATCACTTGCAGTTATACTTTCAGTTCCTCACCTGATGAACCATACAGTTTTAAATCATCTACAAAAAGAAGATGAGAAGTCTTTACACTTTGTTGTTTTCTGGGAGCTGTATTGTTGCCATGACCTAATCTGTTAAGTGACAACTAAATGGGTTAAGGGCAAGACAAAAGAGCAGCAGTGACAGACAGTCACCCTGGAATATTCCCCTTTGAATTTTTATCCCTGAAATAATAATTTGTCATTTATCATGGCTTAACTGCAAAGTGGTTTCATGGCCACTATAATGTAATCGATCAGTGTACGGTGTATCTTGTACATTTTTAAGCACTCTTATCCATGAAGGAGGGATACTATCAAATAATTTTTGTAATTATCCATGCCATATTTAAGATTCTTCCCCTTTTTATAGTTCTCCATTATTACTTTATTCAAAAACAAATAATCTTTTGTTCCATATGACTTTCTTTTATTACCCTTTTGTTCTATTGCCCTGATTGAGTTTTCTTGTAAATGACTGTAAATTCTATTGGCTTCAATTCCAGTGTTTAGTTTCTAAATCAGTGGAAGGAAAGTTATTGGTCTATAATTTTTAAGACAGCTTGCAGGTTCACTCTTAAGCAGAAGTATTGTTTATCCTATTGTTAACCAGGCTGGTGCCTGTTTGGGGTATGCATATAAATAGTTCTTACTCGTGGCTAAATCTTCATGTAAAGCTGTTAATACTTTTAGCCAGAAATTAGGTACTGCATCTGGGCCTGGGGTTTCCAATTAGGAGCTTTTCTTAACTTTGTTTCAATCTTTGTCTGGCCGTTACTTCATCCCATTTCATATCCTGTACATCTGAATTTTTTATTCTTTTTTTTTTTACTTCCTTCTATCCAGTTAGCATCTTTGTTATGTTCCACAGGATCTTCATAGATATTTCTCCAAAATATATCTATTTCTCCTTTTTTTTTTGTGGTGTTTCAGTTCCTTTTGCCTTGTTTCCCAATTCTCTATAAAACGTTTTTGGGTCATCAACAATTACCTTATTTTGTATTTTTCCTTTATATTTATCTACGTATCTTCTAAGTTTTTTCTGGCTGTGCTGACATTTTTAGTTTATTATTTGTGATAGTGTATGTTAGATCCTGATCTGTTTTGATACTGCACATTGTTTTTATCACGTCTGTCTTTCTGAGTATTTTTGTTGATCTGTTCCCTCTTCTATACTCTTGTAACAGTGACACTGCTCTTAATTGCTTTATAGTTTTCACTATTTGATACTTCCATGAAGGCATTCAATTTCCCACTTTCCTTTCCCTTACTGCCCTGTGTTTTTGTGGTAAGACTTTATCTGTTATTAATTTATCTGCGCAGCAGTATATCCTATTTACTTCTCTTACATCACAAATCTCTATGGGCAGTCCTAATTACTGTGTTCATTTGTTTAATCAAACTTCTAAGTTTTTGGGTTTTATTGACTTTCTGTAGTCTATTTCTTTCATTGATCTTAATATGTCTGTCCATCTTTATTAAATCAAGCAACTCTTCTCTTACATCATTTTCTTCTAACCTGAGGGCACATTCTTTGTTTCATTTCCTGTGGGCATTCTGTAGAAAGTTCCAAAGGATCTTCTAGTGCCACATTCTCTTCAGTTTCATCCGTTGCTCTTTCCCATAGGAACTCACTGGCCTGTCACTTCACAACATTGACTGTATCAGAGTTGCCACAGTTAACTCTTCCTTCCCTTGCTATGCAACTCCAGCTGAATGTTTGTACTGGTTTCCTGTGTAAGACTGCAGAGTATCTTCATATGGCAACTAATTAGATGTTTCTCACTCTACTGGTTTCTCCTTAATTTGGGTGTCCATTTCCTCTATCCTGCTGTAGTGTTTTCTGAGTTAGATTTCCTGTACTAAATCCTTCACTTTGCAGGTACTCCATAATGTCAGTTTCTATTTCTTTAACTTCTCTATTACTTATCCTCTTTTCTACTTTTCCTCTTTGTTTTCTTATTTTTTTGTATTTTACAATTTTCCATGTCCAGATGCCTTTCCTGTGTTTCTTTTCAAATATCTTTGGTGCTGCTCTTTTTGTATTGATTAGTTTTGCCTACTCCTTTGCATAAATATTGCACCATATTAAATCTTTTTCTTTCCCTTGCCATATTTCTTCAGATGTCTCCTTATCCTCCTGCTTCTGTTTACTTTGGGGACTCATTCCATCATGCTGTGATGTAACCTGTGTTAGGTTTTGTACACTAACTCCTTCACTTTGCAAGTATTCCATAACTTCAACTTCTACTTTACTAATCTTCTATTCTTTACATTTATCCATGAGAGTTTATCTATGATAACTGAATGTGGAATGGTGTAGAATGCTTTTGTGAGGTCCAGGTACATGTTGTGTACTGATTAGCCCTTATCCATTGCTTTAGTAACCTTCTCGAAGAAGTTGATGAGGTTACATAGGAAAGATCTGCCTTTCATGAATCCAAACTGGCTTGGGTCAAGACTTTGTAGCATACCAGTGTCCTCATTTATTAATTCCATAATGATCCTTTTCATAGCCTTACAGATGAGCCTGATCAGGCCTATGGGTCTATAATTACCCGAGTCAACTGACACCACACCTTTGTGCCAGAGGATGACTGCTGTTATCCTCCATTCATCTGACACAATGCATATTTGTTGGCTGATCTTGAAAAATCTATATGGGATGTCTGACAAATTATGTTTCAGCCTGACCAGCAAGCAGCCCAGTATGTTATCCATCCATAGAGAAGCAGACCTCTTGGCCATAGATGGCACATTGAAGAGTTATTCTTGGGAGATTTGAGGGGGTATAGATAAAGGTATGTGATCTGGGAATATAGGAGGGGAGAATGGGGTGAAGTTTGAAATTAATTTTTTTTTCTGCTAGTAGATTGGCTATCTCCTGTGGGTCTGAGTACATGATTTCCTTTACTATTGGCTCTGCACAATGGACATTATTTATGAGATTTCTAACATAGGTAAAGAAGGCTTTATGGTTATCTTTCACTTGGGTGGATATTTTTACCTCATGTCTGGCTTTGGTTGATTTCATCAGGGTCTGGATTTCCTTGGTAAGTTTAGTAATAACACTGCTGGGATCTTGAGTGTTTAATTTTGCATGCATTTAGTTTTTTTCTTTTATTGTAGAGTCTGTTTATATTAGAGTTCCACCACAGGGATTTATTTTTAAATTTGGCATTAAATTTACTTCTGAGAGGTACAGATGCATTGATGCAGTTATTCACATTTGTATATAATTCATTGGCAAAGGATTTCGGATGAACAGTGAGGTCATCAAGATGGAAGG
This sequence comes from Protopterus annectens, assembly GCF_019279795.1. Classification (NCBI taxonomy): domain Eukaryota; kingdom Metazoa; phylum Chordata; order Ceratodontiformes; family Protopteridae; genus Protopterus; species Protopterus annectens. The sequence continues at coordinate 752,442,957 of NC_056728.1, read as the reverse complement.
AGCGTTTGAATTTAGCCAGGTTAGCACTCAATTTTAGTTGATTAATCCTGGCATAATGCCTGAGTATGAAGGCATTGAAAGATGTTCTGACTTTTGATCCAGTTTGCATTCCCTTAGAATGACACCAGAAACTAGATCAATTGCTGAACTCAATAATCTTTTGTTCTCATTGTGGCATTATTCTTGGCAATGGCAGAATGCCACTAAATGCTAGGTTTATACCTGTGTCAGACACATTTTCCAAGAGCTCAGCCTGTCTGTCTTCATATAGTCCAGGGAAGTATGTCTCAAGTCGTTTACGGCCATGTGCACTATGATTGTATCATATGTGTAGTTGTGGTGCAGGGGCTTGAGTGAATACATGATGTGGTGAATCCTGGCACCTGATCGGCAGCTGACAGAGGCCTGTTTTTGCACCACCTGGTGTGTGATGCATTAATATGTCTCACTATGGAGTCACCTATGACTAGAATATTGGAATGTATGAAGGCTTGCCTTATGGGTTTTTGAATTAAGTCAGTGTGATTCTTAGACATACTTTTCTTTTGAGGCTGCTGAGGGTACTTGTTATTTAGACTACATTTATGAGATCTTCATGTTTTAGGTATGTTACCTTTTAGAGCCTCAGCTTATGTAGGTCTAATTGTTTGAAGTGAGATGTAAGTGACTGGTTTAGTATGGTGTTGCATGATACTAACAACCTTGAATGTTATTTTTGTGGTTTCATGTGAGAGCTTTGTCTCCAATAACATTATATAACTACATCTGTCATACACTGTGTCAGTTTGATTAATTAGTAGGTGATTATCAGTAAACATGCGAACAATAACTACATTGTTTTAAGATACAAATTTGAACCAAGTTGGCTACAGAGACAGTTGGAAAGTGGAAGTTTGTGGTTTGATGTGCTTATTAAAGTGTGTTAAAGTGGGAGCAGTGTTTCTTAGGTTTGGACTTGATTACTGGTGATGTTATCTGTATGGTAGTAGAGATAGTGCTGGTCTCAACTCAGCTACATGGAGCTGAGAATCGATGAACCTTTTCTCCTTCTCTTACCAGAAGCAAAAGAGTAACACTAATCCCAAGTGCTTCCTGAGTAGTATTAACCCAGCTGTTGCTGGGGTCAGTACAAGACCAGCAGGAATCAATACCTCTCTGCTCCTTCTCTCACCGTGAGCTAAGCAGTAGCACTAATCCCAAGCTGCCCCCTAAAAAGCAACTTTCAGTCTTTCTAGTGATTGGTAATCTTTACAAGGCTAGAAAACAATGTCCTCCTGCTACTTCTCTCACCAGCAGTAATATAGAGGCAGAAATCTGAAGCTAACTTCTGAGAAGCAGTTACTAAGCTCTGCAGTGATGAGTAGTCTAGTCCCAGATGTTATACATTTTAAAACTAAGATGTAGAAAATGTCTTAATGTTGTGAATATTACAGTGTGCACTAAGTGAGTGGTATGATATGAAAAAGAGGCTAACTTAAGCTTTATGAGTCTAAGGGGAGGGCCTTCACAGTTTGATCTTTTAGAGCCCAGTTGGGTGAGCAGATGAGGTGAGACCATGAGAAGCGTCCAAAGTCAAATTTACAGTAGAGGTGGGAGCTAGGAAGGTACCAGGTTTGAACCACAACATGGACTGGGCGGGTGACTGGGGAAAACACAATGCAGTCATACATCAACATTAGTCTCACAGCACTTGCAACTAAGTATGAATGCAACTAAATACTGTAAAAAAAATCTTACTTCTCAATTTTTACTAACAATTGCCTAGATTTAATTTCTTTTCAAACAGTGAACAGAAGAGGTTTTTTTTCTATCTGACCTTAGTTAGTAATTTTTAAAACACAATTAAATAACTTTAAGGTGAAAAAATAAATACAAATAAACATTTTTGAATAAAAAGAGCAAGACTGATAGTGGAAGTGTCCAAACTTTTAATAAAGAAATCCAAATCAAAATTTAGTGCAGTCACACACCAGCCGTAGTCTCATAGCACTTGCAGCTAAAAAAGAATGCAGCTAAATTACCTATATACGAAATATTACTTCTCAGTTCCTCCTATTATAGGATCATAGGAAGTTACTAGGCTATTGGCCCTGACATCCTTACAAGCCTATGAACATTTCTGTAGTTTGGCGTGTTATTGTAATTGTACGTTTGCTGAGCTTGGATTTACTGGGACTGGATCTTAAAGTGTGCCCTTACAAGCCTAGCCAAGAGTTTAGCCCATGTTCTGACAGGTCAGCACCCAATACCTCTGTCCAACATAGACACAGGTAGAATCGTAGGGGTGGATTTTCTGTTCCTCATCCAGTTATCCAGGTTGCACTTAAAAAGCATTAATTAGCTAGATTTTATTCCTTTTCTGTAAATGAATGGAAAAGGATGTTTTTCTAAGTGACCCTTGCCAAGAACATTTAATACACCAAGAAAAAAACTTTAAAGTGAAACAAAATGTAAAATAAACTGTAATACAGGTCTGCGCTGCTTAATGTCCTTCCACATTTACGTCCGTACTATGCTAAGTGGATGTAAATGTGATTGGCCAGTATACACACAGATGTTAAGCGAAGAACAATACAGAGTATAGGGTGTTCACTTAATGTCTGTGCCGCTTAATGAATTATGGGATAAAACCTATCCTGGACGTTAAAAGGCATATACCTGTATAATTAAAGCAAATAAAAAGTGGAGTTATGCAAACCTTAAATGACAAAATCCAATTCAAAATGCAATGCACTCACACACCAGCAGTAGTTTCATGGTACTTGCAGCTAAATAAGAATGTTGCAGTGATAGTTGAACAGTTTTCTGGACTTGTCTGGGCTGTCTGACTGATTAATCTATGTGAAAGATGTTTTTGTTGTCAGACTAAAAGAAGCTGAATGATGCTCTTTCAGCTTTTCCCGGTTAGGGGTCGCCACAGCGGAACTCCGGTCCGCTAATGATTGGCAGTTGATTTTTATGTGCTGAGTTGCCGGCCCTAATGCACAACCTTCAACGAAGGTATGCCCATTCACGCATGTCACCACAGAAGACGCTCTAGCTGAGAATCAAACGGGACAACGTCTTGCTGTGAGGTGACAATGCTACTGCAGCACCACCACCATGGCAGAAGCTGAATAGTTTGCTGAATTTGAAACCTGTCTGTGGTCACACTCTCAAGAGTGCACAGTGCAATCTGCAAATTGGAATCAGAGAACTCACCAGCTGTGAACAGTAAAACAATTTTATACATTTACAGTTGGATGGAGGGGTTTGGTAGTTAGTGCAGAGGATTAATGCTATAAATTGTTAACAAACTGCTTCATCTTGTCATGGGTTTGATTCCCTCAGCCTTCATTTTCCTACTGTTTGACTTAGAGAAAGTCAAGTAACTAATGACTTTTAACATACACTGTAGATTTATGTAACACCAGAAAAATAAAATAATACAAGAGAACTGGAAAATCCTCAATGCCTATCCTGATTTATTAAACAAGGTAGGGACTTATCCTAACTTTATTAATACGAGAGGTAGGTATCTTAATAGTTACCCCAAACATGAAGGCGAAAAGGAAAGGAGAAACAAGGAGGGTTCTTTTAAATGTCATAATGCAACATGTGTGAATTTACTTCTGAAGGCCCATATGTTTCCTGTGAAAATTCCACTAGGGCATATGCACCCAAGGGTGTTTTTATATGTACATTTAATTATGTGGTTTATTTTGCCAACTGTTTCTTGTGTGACTGTTTTTATGTGGGCAAAACTAATAGTAAACTACATAACAGAATATATGAGCATACCCATGCCATCAAAAGTAGTAATAATGCTTTATGCAAACATACTTTTAAGTGTAAAGATTTTAAAAAGTTTGTGTGTTCAGTATTTAGAACAAGCTCTCATCAATATTTTTAGATCATTTAGATTTTCCTGAGTACAAGTAGCAAATTATTTTAAATGCCATTAGAGGTAATGGATTGAACACTGGTTTTAATTTCAAACATGTTTTAAAAAGGAGAGAAGCTATATTAAGTGCAAATAGTCTTTTATGTTTTCTTGTGATTATGTGATTAATCGTATGATTTTTACATACTGCCTATAAACAATGCTTTTGAGTATATCTATTCAGTCTGATGAGTCTTGTGGTCTGTTTTCAGTGATGTTTGTGTAAGAAAGCACTTCGAATAAATCTCTATCTTTATTTCACTTTCTCAGTTCACACTGGTTTTCTTCAGCTCAGCAGTTTTTGTTGATAAAAAACAGTATAACTGAAATAAAAATTCAAGTTATTGTACATATACAGACAGTAATGTGTGAAACATGTTCTCATTTACTTCAATGTGTATCTTATAATCTTAAATCTAACACATTTTTAAACACCTTTATTGAATTATCACTTGTGACATAGGCAAATTTACATTTATATAAAAGTAATCAAACTGTATCTACAAGTTAACGTTTACAAACATACATCACATATATTTCTATGGATCTACCTTAGTAGATCGACAAGTTAAATAAGCGAAAACGAATTCACCGACGCCAGAAGATCGCAAGTCACTTCACCGACGAAGAGATGGAGCAGTGCACAAACACGGACATCATACCGACACATCACATACCAACAACAAAAACAAATCCCCTATCCAAAACCCACACACACAACACAAGCACACCAAAATCCTTACAAACAAACACTAACCCATACATACACAACTATCTACAACCCTAACCCAAACCCTTACCCTAAGGTCCGTCACTATCGCACACTCACCTAACCCGCGCCCTAACCCTAACTCACTTATCCCAACCCTACCCCTACAGATCACCAACATCGCACACTTACCTTACTCGCACCCTAACCCTAACTCACTTATCCCACCCCTACCCCTACAGACCACCAACATCGCACACTTACCTTACTCGCACCCTAACCCTAACTCACTTATCCCACCCCTACCCCTACACACCGTCAACATCGCACACTTACCTTACTCGCACCCTATCGTCCGTCACTACCGCATACTTACACATCCTTTCCCCATTGCAGTGTTCTCAGCGTCGGTTTCTTCCTCCGTCGGTCTTCTGCCTTGTCGATCTTCTGGCGTCGGTGAAGTGACTTGCGATCTTCTGGCGTCGGTGAATTCATTGTCGCTTATTTAACTTGTCGATCTACTAAGGTAGATCCATTTCTATAGATCATATAACCTCAGCAACATTACATAAGTTATTCAATCCCTGCCCTTTTTTAAACAAGAAGCATCTTTATTAAACCATCAGTTATGACATAGACAATTATACATTTATATAAATGAAAATAAACCACACTGGCACAATCCTGGTTAAAAGCATTTTTCATCACAAACCATACTGACACACTCCCAGTTGCAAATATTATACATCACTTATAATCTATCCAATCATTTTCAGTTGAACATTACATAGCTCATTTAAGTCCTGCCTTCTTGTAAACCTCATTCCTCCCCTGTATGTATTGTTCCCACAATTCCCAATTTTTTCCTATGTAGTTTGCTCCTATCCTTTTCTAAAGATGCCAATTCCAGTTGCTTTATCTCTGTTGCTATATTCAGTACTTCTAAAATAGTTGGTTTAGGTTTAGATTTCCATTTTCTAGTAATTGACTGTTTGACAGCCACCATAATTAAACACGGCAAGGCCTTACCATGTGTAAGCAATTCCAATTGTGTATCATAGCTCAGAAAAATCATTTCCCTTATCACACCAGTCTGTCCACCCATCATCACCAACAGTGCATCCCTCAGTAATCCTTAAAGTCTGCCAGCTCACTGCACTCCCAGAAAATATGTTCCCAATTACCTCTAACATTTGCTGTCTATCTGAGGAAAAATTCTCGAGAGTCTACTAGGGGTATAAAAATATCTATGTAAACATTTCCAAGCAAAAATCCTAAATCTTCTAGATTTTGTTGCATATCTGGGAGACTAAATATAGCCTCCCCATTGTTTCTTTGTGAGTTGCTTATCCATTCTCTCTTCTCAAAAAGGGAAATTCACCCCAGGGATCACATCAGTCACCCTGCTAGACAGGGGTCCAGGGAAGTAAATAGTGTGGGAAGAAATAGTCAGGGAATTGTTATGGCTAGGCTTGTATAGGCCCTAGGGCCGATAGCCTAGTACCAACCTATGAACCTATGAACCATCTACTAAGGGAAGCGTCACAAATATAGGCAGTTTCAAAATATGCACAAACTTTCTTTAACAACAACACATTGCAAGAACACTATAGTCATGTACATATACAACACAAACCTAACAAGTGATATAGTCCAGCAGATGTGATATAATAGATAAACAACATATCTTGGTATCAGACAACTACACCTCTATGGGGGGGGGTGATAATGACAATGTGCTGGAATGAGGCAGGTGGTCCTTGTGGCCCTGGGCCTAGGTCAAAATCAGAACCAGGAATAGCAGCCACACTAGGAGACTGGACAGGACATGAGGGGATAGGAGATGGCAGAGACACCCTTAAAAAGAGGTCCATGCCTAATACCTCTCAGTTGCATTCTGAATGATGTCAGCAAATAGAGGTAGAGTCTTGTTTCAAACAATCCTGTTCAAGTGTCAGTGATAGCTCCCAGGTTCAATCTCCTCCTGCACTCATCTGGTGATCCCAGCAGTTTAACACCTATATGATAAGGTAATGGAGGGGTTAAAGAAAACACACTTCCACAAAAGTCAGCTCAACCCATGTAATCTCCATGGATTTGTGGGTAGATAAGTTGTTGTTGTTTGTCTTTCAGCTTTTTCCCAGGAAGGGGTCGCCACAGCGGAACTCCGGTCCGCTAATGATTGGCAGTAGATTTTTACGGAACACAGAGTTGCCAGCTTGATGCCCAACCTTCAACAAAGGCATGCCCATTTATGCCACGCATGTCTTTCGAACGCTACCCAACCGTGGGGAAGACATGCAGACTCCACACAGAAGACACTTCCAAGCCACGCCAAGAATCGAATGGGAGAACCTCTTGCTTTGAGGTAACAACGCTACCGTTGTATCACCGCGGAATTTTAGAGGTGCAGAAATCTGGAATTTGCAGCCACATCTACAGTATCATAGGTAGTTAGAGTACCATGCAGTATGGTCATAATTGATACAAATACAGCTATCTGTTAGCATGCCAGTTTGAGCAGTGTGAGAGCTATGAGAACTGGGTGTGCGTTTGCGTGTGTGTGTGTGTGTGTGTGTGTCTGTATACAATATTGAACAGTGTACAGTGGATTGCAGTGTGTAACAGCAAGTAAGAAGTGGTTCATACATGCTAGTAACATGAAGGATTGTGCAGTGCACAGTGTATTGCAATGTGTAACAGCAATTCAGGAGTGGTTCATACATGCTAGTAATGTGAAGGATTGTAGAAATGTAATGATAAAATCACATACCCTTCTTGAACAGTGCAGCTATATTATCCCATTTCACATACAATTTCAGTCAGCTTTGTTATGATGGTAAAATGTAGATATATGTGCAGGGAACTGGGAAAATAGCATTCACAGTTGTGTTTAACATATTACCCAATTACCTATGAGTACTTGCTGCATACTTGTAGAACTGTTTATGTGATTGCATAACAATAATAATTTTATACATTGTATCGACTGCATTGGCATACACAGATAATATAAAATATGTTCAACAAGTTCTTTGTTTACTAGGCAGTGCAGTAACCATATGTGCAATTAAAACTATAGTATTATAATATTTTACCACGAGAGGGGCTTATCTTTCTTTTTTCCATTGTTTGTGGTTGTTGTTTAGTCAACTAATAGAAGTTCACATTTGTTATACCTAGTTATTAAAAGAACTTGGTATTGTTACTTTACTGATGTGCTAATTACTGTAGAAGAGTTGGAGTTCTCTGAGTTATATGGGTCCCTTTCTATTTTTTTAACTGAAATTTGTTTTAGCAGTGTTCAAAGTAAAGATGTTGCAGTCCATTCATCCCTCTGGATATTTTTATATGGATGCAGAAGTGTAATAGCGATGTAGTTAACATGTAGTTTATATAGTTTACATATTACACAAATCCTTGTCAGATTCATGTACTATATGTGATCTGTTAACATAATTGCATCCTAATGTATATTGAGAGTGTACTTTGATGCCACTATATTACAGTATTTTATGCATACTCACATTGTACAAGCATACAATGTCACCTTCATAACTGAAATGAATATTGCATATAATCAAAATATGACTATAAGGTTGTATAAATTCAAACTTTTTATTGCTGTGCTAAGAGTAGCCATGTTGAAATGTTTGCTGTTACTTTATGTGAAATCACGTTAGACAAGTATCATTCTGATCAAGCTGTATGATTGGTTGAAGTGCAAAATAAGAATAAAAATGCAAAGCAGACTGAGAATGGCTGCAGTTATGCTACACTTTAAGCAACAAAGTTCACTTACCCATAAACTTAGTGGACTTTCATATGTAAGTCACTAAGACCCGTGCATGCATAACAAGGTAATATGTCTGGTCGCACCAGACCAAAAATCAGCTGTGAGAGCTGAACCGACAGTTCCTCAGCTCTGTTTCTGCTCTCCATAGTCCAGGTTCTCACTGGAATTGGTGACCCAGATGCCCCGCTCTCATATTCTGTAAGAAAGGAGATATTCTAGACCACATTCAGAGACCTCTTTGACAGGATGTTGACAGGATGATGACATTTTTCAAGATGCAGATTCAGCTTAGGGTTCTTCTGGTACTGTCCACTGGGAACTTGTTTAGTACAGGTCCAACTTAACCATCCTCTCTTTTCTGTAGTACAAGTCCACCCCATGCTGGACTTGGTCACTTTGATTCCGACCTGCAACAAGGTAACGTTGTGGGAGTCGGTAGCCCTTGGCTTTGACACAGCATCACTAGCTGTCTTTCTGTTGACACCAATGTGTTCAGATTGAGAAGAGACTTAGAGCCGAAATGGTGCAGAGGTTTGGGGGATCGATCGACACTGATATTTTCTAAGCCATCCTTGCCCCTTGGAGCCTCTGCTCTTGAAAGCTCAGATCCGAGATCAACTTTGGGGGGCAAGACGGATCAGCACTGAGAAATCTGTTGTTCTTGGATCAGGGTAGATCCTGGGAGCCGATTACAACTTTGGCCTTTGAAGCTTTTCATAGGGTCCTAGCTATGTCTAGGGAGAATACTCCTACATCCAGTTTAGTGCCACCCAAAACCCATCAGGATTCTGCTTCTTCTTCCCATCATGCTGTCAAACAGGTACAGTTGGAATCATGAGCTTCCAAGGCTCCATGCTACATTAGCTCCCAGTCTGATTCTGAACCTTTTGCTCATTCACCAGAAGTTCACAAGAAACAGATGTGTAAACAGAAGCACATAGATTGATGTCCACGGTCTTTCATGGAAGACATTGATTAGGATGAGGGTGAAGAGTCTCCACGGTCCTCTTCTGAAGATGTCACCTTCAGTGAGATCTTTGAATTGATGAAACAGGGAAAGGGATGGTATAACCAAGATCTTTCACCTGATGAATCTGTGTTCTTGGAAGGCTTTGGATCTGGCATCATCCTGGGTGGTACCACCTGTTGATCCCCTCATTTACCTCATGGCTCAATGGGGTTGGAAAGACCCTGATGTTCATAGGTTCATAGGTGTGTACTAGGCTAATGGCCCTGGAGCCTTTACAAGCCTAGTCCATAGAAGTGCCCTGGCATCATGCTGCCCAACGTTAGTTCCCAGTGCCTCTATCAAGTAGAGCCACTGGATTGATTCCCGGGATAAACTTTCTATTACCCATCCACTCATCAAGATTTCTCTTGAAGAGGGCCAGCTTGACATGTATGGGAAGTCTGTTTCAGAGAATGGGCCGTCTCTGGGTGAGGAACCTATCCCTCCAGCATGTTCTGTTGATTGTGGTAATGAGGTTGAGTTCTGTGGACCGTGTGGTGTGGAAGGATTGGGATTTCTTTAGATGTAGCATTTCTAACAGAGCTGGGTCAGACATGGCTTTGTAAGTCAAGCAGAGATCACCTCTAAGTAGGCAATATGAGACAGAGAATAGCTGGTGTCTTTTGAGTCTGTCCGTGTTGGATGTGTTTAATGCCTATGATCCTCTTCATGAGGTACTTCTGTGGCCTCTCTAGCGTTGCAGGTGTCTAGTGAGGTACATGCCAAATGGGGCCTTATACTCAGTGACTGGTCTAATGAGGGAAGAGTAGAGAGAGACGATGACCTCTTTCTTCCTGGATGCAAAACCCTTGATAATGAGATGTGCCACATAGAAGGCCTTTTTGACCACAGTGGCAATGTGGTGGTTGAAGGAGAGATTGCTTTCAACCAGCATCCCCAGATCTCTTATAACACCTTCAGTGTTCAGTGGGCTCCCATTGATGTGGTAATTAGTGGGAACTGAGTTTTTACCAAATGGGATGATGACGCATTTTTTTGCATTAAGCTTAAAACTATGGTTTTGACACCAGTCATTGGTCTCAGTGAGGTTTTCTGTAGGATGTCTGCATCACTTGGGGAGTTAATAATGGTTCCCAGCTTGCAGTCATCTGTGAACTTGGTCAGCCAGATTTTCTTTGTGTTGGCCTGGACTTCTGAGAAGTAGATGTTGAACAGGAAAGGACCCAGGACCGATGCCTGTGGGACTCCACTCGTGACTGGTTGGCAGTCTGACTTGGAGTCCGCTACTTTCACACTGTATGTTCTATCTGTGAGCCAGTTTGCAACCCACCTAGTGATATAGTGGTTGATATGTAGTTTGGTGAGTTTATCAATAATTCCCGAGTGAGGAATCATATCAAAGACCTTGGCCAGATCAAGGTAGGCTGTATGCACTGCCTTACCTTCATCCACAGCCCTGGTGATTGACTCAAAAAAGTTAACCAGGGTGGGCAGGCATGATCTCCCTTTTACAAAGCCAAATTGCATGGGGTTTAGAGTTTGGAGATGTCCTATATCTTTGTTAATCAGGTCCATGATGATGCGTTCCATAGCTTTACATATCAGACTCATCAGGCTAATGGGGCGATAATTCCCAGAGTCTGTAGTCACTCCCCTTTATGGAGAGGGATGACAGTAGCAGTGCGCCATTCAGTAGGGACAAAGCCTGAGGTGAGGATGTGATTGAACAGGGCACACAGGTGTGGTGCCAGTTCACTTTATAGTTCATGTAGAACACCATCAGGGATATTATCAGGTCCCATGGGAGCTGTATTCTTGGCCTTGGACAATGCAGCTTTAACCTGTGCTGAAGTAATGCTGGGTGCCTGGCATGTGGTGGAGCCTATACCCAAGAAACTGGACATAATTTTAGCAGCCCCTAAGGAAAGGAAACATTGGAGCAAAAGTCCTCCAGTGGACATTATGGTGATAGCAGTGGCTGTGAAGAAGGAACTCTGAGGAAAGTTCCTCTGTTCATCCCCTTAACAGGGAGTCTAAGGCAATGGACAGATTTGGGAAATGGGCTTATGCATCATCAGCATTTGCTCTCTGATTGCTGAATTATTTGACTCATGTTACTAAGTTCCAGAGAGATTTGACCAAAGAAATTTCCAAGTCTTTCTTGGGTGTATTGCCTACAGATGTTCAGTAGGCAGTGGACTTCCAGCTATCTACCCTACAGTCAACCTCCAACATAGCCATGCAAATACTTTCAAATGTAGCTGATGGTACAGTCAGAGCAGCAGCACCAGCATGACTATGCACCAGCACACAAGGATGTATCTCTGTGACTTTGCAAAAGGCTCTAAGTTGTCCTTCATTAATGTCCTTTATGAAAGTTCTACATTCTTTGGCCTCAGAGTTAAAGACATATTAACCAGGATCCAAAAGGATGGCAAGACTCTCCCTGCAGCAGCAATCCACTTTTCCACATCACAAAGTTCCTTCTGTAGAAGCAGACGACAGTGAAAAAGGTGTGATTCCGAAAATCACATAGCTGTTGTCATGACTTTCCTGGTGATAGACCTCCTTGTGGCAGGCATGGTGGTAATTTAAACAGACATCATTCTAGGGGCAAAGACTGACGGCATAATCAGGGCTTCTGGTGTCCTTTTTCTGATAAGACCTGTCAGAGCCCCTGAATGGCTGCCTGACTGCTGCACTCTGGAGACAGTCAGGGGCACTTGCCTTTGTACCCACAAGCCTGGCAAAACATAATCACAGATTTCTGGGTGCTAAAGATAATTCCTAGAGACTATTTGGTTCCCTTTTTCCTTCCTCCCCATAGGAAGAAGAATGTCTCTGGTGTTCCACACAGTCAGTGGCAACCAACAGCATTAGAAATTTAGAAACTGCTAGAAAAAAAGAGTCATTCAACTGGTCCCCCAGGCCAGTTAGAATCCAGAGTCTATTCAAGGTTTTTTTTAGTGCCAAAGAAGATGGAGGACCTCAGGCACATTCTGGATGTTAGTCACCTCAGTCAGTTTGTAAAACAGACAAAATTCTGGATAGTCACGATTCAGTCCATATTGTCTGTGCTGAGGAAGGATGATTGGATATGCTCAGTAGCTCTCCTAGGTGATTACTATAATGTGAAGATAGAAAAGTGCTCCAGGAGATTTCTCCATTTAAAGTTAGGACCAATCACTCTCAGTTCAGAGCACTGCCTGTTGGTCACACCACAGCCCCCAGGGTGTTTACCAAGATAATGGCAGTGATGACAGCACACTTGCATATGCTAGGGATCCAGGTTTTCCCCTATCTCGATGATTGTCTCCTGACTGCTACCTCTGAGCATCTGTTGCTGTACCATCTGGTTCTTGTGGTCCAAATGTTGTAGGATTTAGAAATAACAGTAAGTCTTCTCAAGTGTCATCTGACACCACCCAACAAAGAATCTATAGGATGCCACCAAAATACCAGCCTACAGATAGCCAGCCTTCCTGATACCAGGGTTTTATTGTTATGTCTAACTGCCATGTGGTTGCTTCATTATCCTTCACCTTCAGCAAGATTGATACTACACCTCTTATGTCTAATGACTTCCACAATACTTATGGCTCCAAAGGCCAGTTACCACATGAGGGTACTCCAGTGGACTCTAGAAGTACAGTGGTCTCAGAACATGCACCCATTACATGCAAAGATTCATCTCACTCATATCTGCAGACGACACATTGTCTGATGGATTATGTCTTCAACAGTAACCAAGGGATGCACATTCCACATAGATTTTCCAGTAGTGACAGAAACCACAGACGCTTCTTTTCTCAGGTAGGGGGCATTTCAAAGGGAGGATGGTCCAGGATACACTGTCACCCATAGAGGGCATTAATATCTTGGAGATTGAAGGTGGTTCTGCTAGCATTACAGGCATTCCTGGTTGGCCTCCTCAAGGGTGTGATGTCAATACTGACTGACAATATGACAGTAGTATGGTATATCAACAAACAGGGAAGAACCCATTCTTATCCACTGTGTCAAGAGACCATGAAACTTTGGCAGTGGGCAATCCAGTGTTTTAGTTAACAGATTCAGCAGGATTATCCTGACAGCTCATTAATGGTCCCTCAATCTAACAGTGGCAGCCTTAATTTTCCATTGCTGGTGTGATGCCCTGGCCCAGCAATCAAGGAGCCTCAATCCTCACCACTAACACCAGTGAAGGGTGTCCATATAAGGAAAGGATAATAAATACATGCACAGTAAAATACAATTTCCCTTAAGAGCACACATAGATCACAGTCAGTCTGGGGCTGGTTTCTCCCTTTTTCTCCGGGTCCCCAATAAGACTCCCCACTGGCACAGCTATAAGGTCCAGATCTTAGCCTAGTGGGCAAGCTAAAACCTCCAGCACCCTCTCTGTTCAACCAGTGCTTCGTGTCCCTGCCCAAGTAGCTGACACACACACACACACTTTGAGATAAGAGTTTATACAACCACACAGACACTCCTGGGGAAGGCTGGCACAGGTTCTCCAGCTGTGCCCCTTTTACTCAGACTATATGGTAGAAATCACTGCCACCACCCAGCTAATATTTATCAGCTACTCAAAGGCCCTTATGAAAGGGTATCCAATTATACTGTGCAATATTATTATCAAAATGGTAAGTGCAACCAAACAGTCAAGCTTATTTGGAGTGACGGTACAGTATTACTATATACATGCAATGTACTCTTAGAGCTTAAATTATCTCTACACAAAACAGCCACAGTTGAAAGGTTTAAAAATATTTAATACTAAATAAATAAAAACACAAGGCAATACTTCTTACTACACAGTGCTAGTCAAGAGTTCAGAGATCACAGAGAAATACTTAACATAATCCCGTAGAAAAGTTCTGACATCAACACAGAAAAACGATTAGTGTAATCTTCCTATTTCCTAGCTGTTTCTATGAGAAAACACTAAAGACTAAGATCCTACTTACATATAGCTACAGGCAGTGCTGAGTTGGATGTTCTCAAGACAAAATTCTCTGAGCTCTCTGATTCTCTCTATTTAAATTGATAACACAGAGCTGCTTCACATGACATCATTCTTCACACTTCTCTGGTGTTCCTAGGCTAACAGAAACTACATTTACATTCTTTATACCTGGTCAGAAACCAGAGCAATAAAGAACATTTATAAAGCAAATTCTAGCCATTAACTCTGGTCTGAAAACAATAGGCAGGATGCCTCCCTCAAGACATATTGGCTCTGAATTTTGACATCAAAGACAGTCATAAAATGCTTGACTTAGCTTTCTTACAGCAGAGTGCACTGTTGTTACATTTTTGCAGTTCAATATCCAATGCAGTCTTTTCACATTTAAGAGAAGAAGTCTGTGGCTTACATTAATATTTACAAATGTCAGAAATATCTACAAAATTCTATCTGGCTAGGCTGGCAGCCTTCACCTATGTTCACAGCTGGGGTCAAACTTGCTGCAACCTCTTTGCCTTTTATCTCAACAACAAATACAACATTTTATTTGCCCTAATCCCTCCACAGGGTCAACCACTGATAATGCTCTGGCCCACAGTTAACCCCCATGTCTCCTGTATACTTTCCCCCACATTACCTCTAATTAACAATTTCATCCAGAAAGCAAGGTAAGGCAAGGCCAGGGTGATCCTGTTTGTCTCCTTTTGCCCTCAACAAACATAGTTCCTATTCCTGTGGCTTCTACTAGTAGGTCCCCCATGGATTTTGGATCATTATCCAGATTTTCTAACTCACCCGTGCAGATTGCCTCTACTGCACCATAAGTCCATGAAACTAACGGCATGTTTTTTTCCAGTTTTAATCATAGCCAGGGATGCCAGGCTTCCCACTACAGTGGGCAAGATTATATTGGCTTCTTGGTGGACAGCCACAAAAATGTACACCATAGCAAATGGAAGAGGTTCTCTTTCTGGGATGCTTCCAAGGGATTGGACTCTTTCTCAGCACCTGCTCTATCCATCTTAGAATTTTTATCATAACTCTTTGATAAAGGCTCCAGTTATTCCATCAAAGTTCAAATGCCAGCTATCTCAAACTTCCACACTTGCAATAATGACACTTCCATAGCTTTACTAAAGATCTTTAAAACCTTTTTGAGAGAAACCTTTTGTTTTATGTCCTCCCATCAGAGATCCATTTCCTCCATAAGACATTGCCATTATGATTCAAGCTTTACCTCAACACTGTTTTGAACCTGTGGCCATAGAAGATCTTAAGTTCCTGACATGGAAAACAACTTTTCTGGTGTCAGTTTCATCAGCCAGATGGATTTTTGAATTACAAGCACTTACATTCAAACCTCCCTGCCTGATGTTTCACAAAGACAAAGTTTCCCTGAGAAATTATGCATCCCTTTTTTCTAAGGTCACATCTGAAGCAAAAATAAATCAGTCAGTAAACTTACCAGTTTTTTTCCCAGATACTTAAACAAAGGTGAATACATTTTACATATATTAGATGTTCATTGCCAACTCTGATTTTATCTTCATAGAACAAAGCAATTCAGTATCTCTGATCAGTTGCTTATTGCCTTTTCAAAGGCAAATTTAGGTAAAGCTGTTGCTAAAGTTACTTTTTCGTAGATGCTTGACAGACTGCATTTCCTTTGTCTATAACAAAAACAATTTGGCTCTCTAATCTAAATCTAAAGCTCTTTGCACTTGAGCAATATCTACTTCAACAGCATTTTCCCGAAGGCTTCCCATTGTTGACATTTTTGCTGCAACGACTTGGTCCACAGTCCATATGATTGTGTCTCATAAACTGGATGTACAATATAGATCACATTCTTCTTTTGGATCCACCATCCTCAGAAATGTCCTTCCTTGATACCACACGGATAGATAGCTTGGGAATCTGTCCTATGTACTGAATCAGATGAAATAGACAACATTGGATATGAAAGTTGTGTACTAATCATAACGATCGAGCCATGTTGTCTGATTTTCATCTGGTTCAGCTTCCCTCCCTCCCTCCTTTCCTCTTCCTAAATTGACACATATGACTTTGGGATGACTGGGTGGTTATAGCTCAACTCCCTGTCTTTGAAAAGTCCTGTTCTGATGTCCGCACCCCATTTTCAGTTGCAACTGTTATCATATTTACTCTTTTGCAAATCATTTGTTTTAGATGGGGGCAAACTCTATCTGAGGTATTAGGGTGTAGTACAGGGAATTATGGGTAGGGGAGGTGTCAGAGCCTTGGATCTGAAAAAGCTGCGGAGTAGGTGCCGAGATTGGATCTGGTCAGATCTGAAAACCCATGTGGTGAACTGGACGAAAACCAGACAACATATATCTATCATTATGGTAAGTACATAACTTTCATTTACATTCTCTATTGACCACCAAATGATGTTAATTAAAGTCTCTAAAAGAACTACTCTACTTCTTTATGTCTCTGCATCTGTGATTCACTACCCTTTCTACTGTAACCATGTCAAATGTAAAGTATTTAAAAATAAAAATTAGTGTGGTTATATCCACACTTTCTCAAATAGGTGTTCTGTCCCCTGCCCTTTTGACTTATAGTCAACTCTGAGGTCACTGCACTTTGGAGGAGATGGACATTTTCCCCGTTGCAGCAAACTCCTGTGGCATGCTACGTTCTTCAAAAATATACAAATGTGTCATTGCTTGCTTGCTGAGTTAATCATTTCATTCGCATTTCGATGTCCTTCATATAACATCTAGTGCACTTCATTCACTCTGAGGGCTTTCACTGAATAGTATGACTCCTGTTCCTGTTTTACTTGTATAGACATAAGGTTCATATACTGGGCAGAACTTAATGCATTTATATTTAGGGGAAGAGTTGCAATTGCAGAATGAAGCAGAGTAACACATTAAAAATGAAAAAAAAAATTAGTCAGTGATACAAAAAGATTGAGAAAATAAACTAAAAATAAAATGAACTTGCCATTAATTTGTGCTCTTCCATGTAATGAAGGTATAATGCATATCATACTTCTGTCTGTATTCAAACATTGAAAAAAACAAAATATATTTAGGTTGACCTCATTGTCTCTTAATGTTGAACTACTAAGCAAATGTTTAAAAGGATGGTATGACGGTAAATTGCTGCTGTGACTAAGTGTATTTTGTTTTGGCAGACAAAGATGAATGCCAGCTTGGAGCCAGTAAGATCTGTGGAGAGCATGCATTTTGTCATAACACACATGGGAGTTTCTACTGCACGTGTTTTGAAGGGTACAGTGCATCCAATAACATGTCAACATTCATTCCCAATGATGGAACGTGCTGTGTAGGTAGGTTGAGCCAGCAGGCATATAAATACATTTTAAATGTGCCCACAGTGTATTATCTGTGCTTTGTACTACATGTTTTTGGTCATAAATCAATAAAATATTATTGGAGAAAAAATGTTTTGGTCATAAGTATTGCTAATGTCTTCCTTTTTTACATTATTTGATGTGGTGACAGAGGTCAATGACTTCTTTCTTCTTGTTTTTCTTTTCCTTTCCTCTTTTCTTCCTTCTTCTGAGCAAGTTTGAAATCATTGATCTTGGACAACCTCAGAGAATAAGGAGATACCCTACCATGATGGCAGAGTAATATTCAAGAATTACATGACTCGTAGATTCAAACTGATTTTCACAGAAAATAAGAAGTTCACAACCTCAGTAGGTCTACAAATAACCAGAAGGAAGTAAAACATTCAGGGTTAATCTTTCTTGATGATATAAAACTGGCTATTTTATCTCATTTGCTTGATGACAGAAGTAGACAATAAGTTGATATAGTCTGCCCTTTACATACATTTAACCATAGACCTCTCTTCCCATACTTTCCTTTCACTCATTCACTACTTGTCTCATGGCCTCTTGCATATTTGAATGACTTCTACCTTCATCCCCCATTCTAATAGTCCATTCCATTGGTCCACAACCCTTTGCATAAAGAAATATTTTTGGAGATTTAGGGGGTAATTAGTCCCTACAGTCATCTGCCTGTGTCTGCACCTGCCTCCATCCTTTCTTTCCAAGATGGCTCCTTTCAAATCTCCCTCGTATTCTAAGTCACAATTCAAGCCCTACCAGGAACTGTGTTTTTAGCTAGTTTCTCTATAAAGTATGTTCTGCATATAGAACACCCCAGGGGTTACTCCACCTTTGATAGGGAAGAATGTATTCTTCCAAAGGTTTTCTAAAAAACGTTTTTTCTATACTTCTCTGCCATGTCCCTTGAAATCACACTTTCTTGAAAAGTTTCAAGAATAAAAAGGCCAGATTTATCCTGATTGTCCCCTACTGGCCAGGGATGATTTGGTTTCAGGTACTTCATCTTCTGTCCTCTCCAAGGATGATTCTTGCCTAGGTAATGGAAATTCCAGCTAGCTAGCTAGTGAGGTACCATTTCTGTTTCAGGGTTGGCTTTTTCATTATGATCCATCATGTCTGTTGGTAGATATTTTGGAAATGAGAGAGGCCACAGGAAAGCTTTCCAGTACGTGTACCTTCACTGACAAATACAAATGCCTATGTGTCTGAAAAGTGTCACTTTTCTCAGTGACCCTACAAGTCTTTTTGATGCCTGTTTGATTTGGGCCAAAATTATCCCATAGTCAGAATTTATATTGTTTGTTACTTTCTTGGTGTACGCCATGACTTTGTGGAAGAAATATGGCTCAGCATAGGCTAGTTAAGGCTGGCTTTGCAGCTTTGATGTTCATTTCTGGGGAGACCTAGCTGTTTTTGGCCATTAAAGTCTCCAGGTAGGTTGTGGAGATCCATCTTCCTATCTGTGGAGAACCTTGCTTGGTTTTTCACAAGAGCCTGGTGTCGCCCTTAGGACAAATGCTTTTTTTGGCCAAAATGGTTTTGAGCAGTCACTTATCTAATCCATCCCACTGGCTTCTTCCTTAGACAGAACATGATGATAGCAGTTTGTATCATCCACTGACATTTTATTTCTTGCAGTTGTATGAGTTTAAGAAGTAAAACCAGTTGCTTGCTTTTTTTGCTTTGGGTAAGTAAGGTTAGACTGCCACCAAACAGAGTAAGTATAGCCAAATGCATTTTTTTTTTGCTGTCATGTGGCAGTCAGTCATACCGCTGAGGAATTAGCTGCTTCCATTGCTTGCTTCAAGAATGTTCTCCCTGAGGCAAATTTTTCACAACCATCCAGTCATGATGCATAAATATATCCATCGCTACAGTTTGCACTGTGTCAAGCTTTCTTTGCTACTTTTGTGCTTCAGAGTTTGGCCTTCTGAGCATTTTCTTTCTAATGGTCTCTCTTAATTCTGCCTTCCCTTTTTACAGGTTTGTATACGTTAGTTGGCATTCTTCCAGCAGTTATCTACACCTACTCAACCCTAAGGTAAACTGAAACAGGTATATCAGTACTTACCATATCAGCTGATCTTCAAGAGAGCATTATATATTGGGGTGCTTATTTACTCTCCCACTGTTCCAGCTGTGTAGGACAGCTACTCAATCTGCTTTAGGTAGAGTGTCCTCTGTAAGAATTAAAATGATATGTCTTATTTTTCCTTTGAAAAGTGTCTCACCCTTGTCCAATGGGGGTCAGTGATGAGGCTCAAGGACAGATGCACCCTTTTAGTCTGGCCCAGGGATATTATGGCTGGCAGCAGTAAAAGATGTACACAGCCAATGGCATGCAAGATTAATATCGAAGAATTGTCATGGTGAGGTACATAGAAAGACAATTCTCAGCTCTTAGCCACTGCAGAAAGTTCTCTTAAAAATCACCTGATACACCAAGTGTTCAGATAAATGCTATTTTTAAAGACAGTACTCACACTACTGAAGTTTAAATACATATAAATCTTAGATATGAATTATTGTGTGGCCACCTTAATACAGTTTATGGTGACATGTGATTTAAACACAGTGACTGCACACTGAATTTTCTTTTATTCTATGCTTGAACATCTTCAGTACATTCCACATTGTTAATTTAATTTGCAGTTGTTCACTATATTTTAAGAATGTTGACATTACTATAGTCAAAAAAATAGTCACTTTTTTATTCTTATTTAACTTTTTTTCTTTGTTGTGGGCATTATTTCTAATGATGCTAAGTCTATCAAACATGTTACTGTAAGATGTCAAAATTGTCCCTAAAAACTCCTGCTACAGTCTCATTTTTGTTTAGGCCTACCTCATAAGGTAGGAGAATGTGATATGTGTAGGAAATTTAATCAGATCACTAAACTGAACAGGCAAAATGCATTGGCTTTTTTAAAAATTTTGACAGTTTTATTGATTAATCCAGTTCACAAACAACATTACAATACAGTTATATTATTTTGGTTATTAATCAAATACTAACATATATCAAAAAGAATATCTCCTTTAGAACACACTGTATTGTCTAATAGCTTATATCTATTTGATAGAGAGGTTAATACTATATCCAAATGTTAAGTAAATATAAAAGAATCACTTTGCAGTATATGCTGCGGTAGTGTTGTTACCTCGCAGTAAGATGCTGTCCGGTTTGATTCTCAGCTAGATCATCTTCTGCGTGGAGACATGCGTGAATGGGCGTACCTTCGTTGAAGGCTGTGCGTCAGGGCTGGTAACTCGGCACGTAAAAATCAACTACCAATCATTAGCGGACCAGAGTTCCGCTGTGGCGACCCCTAACCGGGAAAAGCCGAAAAGACACAACAACAACTCTGCAGTATATAACATTAAAATTGTTATTCATGACTCATCTGTCCCTTCCACCTACACTATTGAAGATATCCATTTCAATATTTTTTCTCACATTTTGACATCTGATTATGAAAGTTCCATTTTTCCTCTTTCATAATTTGCTTGATGTCTTCTTTTGTTGTTGGTTCCCTTCTCCCCATTTTCAGGTGATTGCTTTCTTCACAGCCAAAAAAATCAAACCAAGCCAACCCCTCTTATTATTCCCTCTGTTTTGTTAAACTAATCATCCAGAAGATGCAATGATTACCAACTTTCCATGCTAAATAGCATTGCACAGATTTTGTATTTACAATGTGAATTGTTTACATGTAGAATATTGTCAAAAGGTATGCATAAAAATCTCTTAGTAAATCAGTATCTCATTGCCAGCGGGTGTTATACTCTATTATATTCTAGAAAATCTTTCAGGAGTATACAGATATTTAAAAACTTATTTACAACCAAAAAAATCAGAATTTCCTTGGTTTGGTATTTTGTACAAGGGATAACTAAATTATTTCCCAATCAGCATATGTAATTGTTGTACTTAACTCTTCTTCCCAAATAATTCTGAACTTACTTTTATCTTTGCCTTATTTTCCTGTTAACATTTTATATAGTTTACATACAAATATCTTTCTATTTGGATGTTCATATCAGCTTTATATCCACAAAATAGTCCATTTCAGCCATTCATCCCTTTGGATTTTGTGTAATTTCAAAGCCTTCAACATCTCTAGTAACTTATTGCATAGTCTACCCCTACATCGTTAATTTTTCTTCAGTCACTGATCCCCATATATTAATTCCTTAAAAACTACCAGATGTTTGGAAATGTCTGTTGCTTGTATTCCCCATTCTTTTAACATTTCTACTGAAGCCAACTCATTTAACCAAATTAGCATATTTTTTCACTTCCAATGAGTTTTTTTATCAACCTCTTAGCTCTACCACCATTGTCCCTCTGCCATTTTTGCTGTACAGCCTTATGTTCCTTAATAAATTATAAACCCCTCTGATCCTTCCCACTTGTGTTAGGATGGTTTTCTATCTGCACTGGTGGCTTTGAACTAATATCCCGTTTTAATATTTTAATCCTAGCTGCCTTGCAATATGTCTCAAAATCAGGGACTCTTAACTCTAGACAAAGTTATAATAGTCAATACCATGTAGCAGTTTTGATTGCACTCATGCGAATGTTGTACTGCGTTTTCTCAATTTGCTAAAAAAACTCAGCTGGAGATAGAACAGTAAATCCTAGGAAGTATATAGTGCTCATAGTAGAACAAACCACTATGTTGTCTAAATTCTGTGCATCATATCTCAAAAGTATCTTTCCATTTCCATTTAGGTCTTTACTAGTTAAAATACTCTCTAGCCTTAAAGACAGTGACCCTTCAATTGCTTCTGTTAAATTTAGTCCTAAATAAAATAGCTGAATGGAGTCACTCAGAGTTGGGTACACTGCACACAACCTGTCACAATATGATTTTATCTTTATGGCTTTAGCCCTTTGTCTATCTTATATCCAGCAGTACTACCATACTGACAAAGTTTCTGACATATTCCTTCCAAAACTCTTTCAGGATTTGTCAGATGAAGAAGCAAGCCATCTGTGTCTAGTTCCAATGTCTGACCACATGTGTATGGCTCATAACCATTCACATTTATCTGTTGCAGCATACTTATCAAGGGTAAGATAAACAGAGAATACAAAGGAGAAAAGAGTACACCCTGTCTAGTGTCTGTACTCAAAGGAAAATGTATGGGAAGTATATTTTTATACATATTTAATTTGAAGACATTATATTAAAAAGATTTTACTAAATGCATCCACTTCTAAGGAAAGGCCGTTGATCTAAGTACTTCAAATAAATACTGCCAACAAATTCTGTTCAGTACCTTTTCGTTGTCCAGACTTGCAGTCAGTAATGCTTGCTTGGTTTTGCTGGCATAATCTATCAACAAATTTTGTTTTCAGTAAGTTATCTTGGGTAGCTTTATCCAGTATAAAACCTATTTGTTCTAGTTTAGTCAGCGAAGGGAAGGTACAAGCTACTATTTTGGCAACCAGTGCAGTGCAGTAAATAACTTACTGGTTTGCATGTGCTAATTTGTGATGGATCCTTGCCTGGTTTGTGAATGACCATTATGATAGCTTGTTTCCACCACTTTGGTATCTCTCTAGTTGTCAAGGCATTGTTAGCTAGATTAGTAAAGTCCTTAATAAAACTGTCTATTACATATGTTCATAATGGGAAATCATCCAGCCTGGGTATTTTATTCCTGTACTGATTCCTCAGTATTATTTTCACCTTATTCTCTGTAACATCAAACAGTTCCCATGGTCCTGGCCCCAAACCTTTTACAGGTGCTTGAATAGGCAGTCCTTTATTTCATTTCTCTGTCCTTTCTATTCTGCTTTTGCTTCATATAATTGTTCGTATAAAAGAACAAAACTTCCAGTACATTTCCAAGTTTCTCTCAAACCCTCCATGTCCTTTGATGTATAATCTTGCATGCTGATCTCTCCACCATCTGTAGTCTAAACTTTAGAGCTAAACACTTTTATCCTTAAGGTGCTGCTTCAAAATATAGCATTCCAAGAGTTCTTCGTGAAAACCTAGCACTTTATCAGGATTACCTTTTAACTACTTTAATTTTGACCCCTTCCTTCTTAGGAATCACTTCTTCCCCTGCCTTCAATGGCTATGTATATAACCTGACAACGTTTGAGTCTACTACCCGTTTTTTCTTGTGCAGAATTCCTTAGAAAACTGCTCAGACCTTCATTATATCTGTCCTGTATTTTTATTATCTGATTTCCCTCTTGCATGGAAAGTGCATCTCTCCGGTTCAAAAACAACTGCAGTCTGCTTTTAAATTGATCCCCTTGACAAAAATGCAGGTTAACTCCACAATTTTTCAAACCCTTTGTTACTGACATATACTGTTGTTAGCAGTGGAGAGTGGTCTCATAAAAAAACAAGGTATGTATGCAGACTCTCAACAAGAATTACATGTTCCTTGATAACTATGATTGTGCCTGTTCTTGAATATGACTTCTGCCTTTCAGGAGCATTTATAAGTATCTCAATGAAGCCTTACTGCCTCACCCATGTCTGTTATCCCAATTAGTTTGACATACTTATCAATAAAACACCACTGATGCAGGTACTCTGTGAGCTCTGGGATTAGTAAGAACCTCATCGGGGGGGGGGGGGGGTTCTGGTCTCTTGCTTAGAAAAACTTCTGCTGTAATATAATATAATTTCTTAACATTCTGGCTATTGTTTGTTGAGCAATCCCTGGTAGGATATATACATTTAAAATCATAATACTCACTCTAGCTTCCCACTTACTAATACCAATCTACCTTCATTAATTTTTGTACTTCCAGTAGCTCAAAGGACATATTTTTGCATTAGCATAGCAACACCCATTTATCCTTCTGATAAATTTGATGTAAACCCTAACAGTTTATACATGACTCCCTAGTTTCAAATAGTTGATGCAATTCAAATGCATTTCTTGCACTGATACAAATGTAGTCCTATTTTTCTAGTGTACACAGATACCTTGGATCTTTCTACAGGACTTAAAAACTGGTGTTGCTGCGAGCTCTAGTGAGCAGAAGCTACTGTTCGCCACGTAAAAAAATTACAACTCTGGTTTGGCTGGTAGAACTTATATGGTCAGAACAACTTTACTGTATTTTATTACTTAGTTGTGCATTGCTGGTATAATTCTGTCATAGAAGTTGATTTAAGTTCTCTTTGAATTCTGTGGTTACTGATTTTGATTATTCTTTTCTTTTGCAATATTTTATTCATTTAAAGTTGAATATTGATTTCTTAAATGAGTATGCAATTAACGATTTGCTAATGCACAAATATCTTGTACAGTGTAATAAATGCTATGCATATTTAGTAACAGCTGATAACACTGATGATCTGAGTTCCTCATGTCAAAAGCTGGATGATTTGCTTACCATTGTTATAAGTAAATCTAGACGTAATGATGATGATTGCACTTGTGCAATTGCCATGGCTTGGAGAACTCTTGTTTCATATATTAATGACTGGACTGATGAACTAAATAATGTTAGGCATAGAACAAATAGAACATATTTAGGTAATGATGCATCTATTTTCTGCAAAGATCATTCAATCCCTATGACACAAGGCAATGCCCCTGACAACTTTCTCATTCTGGATGCAAGTATTCAGCAATCGGAGGGTCCAGTTTGTTTAGAAGGAAACAAAAAAAGAACGAAAGGAAGAAGTTCACAACAAATAACAAGGACGAAAAATAAACTGATTAATGACTGTAAAGGAAAGAGAATATCTAGTAAAAAGGACAATGCTTTGTTGTATAACACACTGGTTACAGGAAATGATGATATCTGTCTATCAGAAAACCCTCAGTCTACAGAAAAAGGCATCACCTTTCCAATGGAGAAGGTAGAAAAAAGAGGCAAGAGGCAGGAGAAAAGGAAGAAATCAAAACAGAATGTGGAAGGATTGAAAAACATTACTGTAAGAAAAAAGAAGAGAAAGACAGATGATGACTACATGGCTCAAGCTGTGGATTTACAATACCAGCTGGATGAGAATTTAATACACAGTGAAAACAGTGGGATTAAAATGACTAATAGTGATGAAGATCTATCCTTCGTAACAATTGACAAAGCAGAAATTACTGTATTAGAAGCTGAAGATTCTTCGGAGATGGTCAGCAAAGAAATTCTAGTAAATGGAGATTCAATTATTAGAGGAACTGTTACTTATATGTGCAGAGATGATAATGAACATCAAATGGTGTTATGCTTGCCAGGAGCAAAAATAGAAGATGTGAAACAAGCCTTGGAATGCCTTAATGTAAGGAAGTATGGATCTGGTTTTATTCTTGTTGGTACAAATGATGTCACCTGCAAGGATTCTCTGACTGTTGGTAGGGAACAGACAGCCCTTTTAGATAGTGTAGCTTGTACTGGTGTTAGGATGTATTTTTCTCAAATTACCTATAGAAAGGATAGTCACTGTGAATGAAAAGATTTTTTGGGTAAACACCTACATGGAAAAAATGTCCTGTTTTAAGAAATGGAAATGTGTAGAACATCCAAGCCTTGTTTTGGGCACACATGTTCAGACAGGATGGTGTGCATTTGTCAAGATCAGGGAAGATAATTTTTGCAGCAGATATTATGCAATGTTTGACAAACACTAGACAAGATTTTTGCCAGGTCGAAAATTTAACAGTTCACAGATAGCTACATTCGATGCCTCTCTGATGGTTGTTAATGCTAGCAGCATTAATAATAAAGTGTTTTATTGGAAAATTTACTACGTTCCCACAAGACTGACGTTGTTATAGTTTGTGTAACATGGTTAAAGAACAGTGACGGAAACCAGTTCTCTCAGGATATAAATGTTTTTATTTTAACAGACATTTTCACAAAAAATCAGGTGGAGGTGTTATGATAGGGATTAAAGATAGCTATAAGACCTGTGATTATTTCATGTTCAATGATAACACCAGTACTATAGACTGTGTAACTCTTACAATAAAGACAACCCTGGAACACATAATTGTTGGGGTGTACAGACCACCAACGTCAAGTGCAGATGACCTAGAGGAATTAATACATTTCTTACATGAAACAAGAGGGAAGAATATTATTAGTTGGGGACTTAAATTTACCAGAAACAGACTGGAATAATATTGATTCAACAATGTTAGTAAGGAAATTATTGTTCCCAAAGAAGTTACTGTAACTTCTAGTCAAGTTTTACCACCATTGATGTGAAGTGATCATGGGGTTATTAAGGTTAATTTGTCACTAGATAATTCTGCCAAACTGAAATCTAAACCAATGCCCAGAAGGTTAATTACAAATTATATGGAAGCAAAACAAACACTGTAAAACTAACTGGAGTGAGTTGCTCAGTGGAAAAATTGCCGATGGGATGTGAAAAGTTTTAAAAGAGAAATTGTTTGAAAAAAAAAGTTTTAACATCAGGATCTAGGCATCAAACATCAGGGAGATATATTTTCATAAGAACAAGCTATCTGGTTAAGGTTAGAGACAAAAAATTTAAGAAATGGAAAGACAGGTCGAACTACAACTTTGAAAACTGAAATAAACAAGGTGGGCAAACAGATTAAGCATAGTGTGAGACAAGATCAAGAAATATTTGAAGAAATTTATATAAAGATATTGAGCATAATAAGAAACCTTTTTATAGATACATAAGATGTGAAAGGAGTAAAGACGCACAAATTGATAAACTTTGTGTAGATTCTAAAATGCATTCTCAGACACAGATTATAGATATATTTCAAAATCTTATGCAAAGCAGTTTGACTACACAAAAGGGGTGGTAAGTTGTCCTAGTGATATCCAGGTAACTCCAGATACTGGAATCAAATTAGATTATATAAAAAAAAACTGCACACAGTGGATCCAAACAAAGCAGAAGGAGGAGATGGAATTAGCAACAATGACCTGAGAACACTTCAGCAAGAACTTACACTACCATTATATCTGTTATTCATATAAATATGGGGGAGATTCCTCAAGACTGGAGACATGCTCTTATTAAACCTGTTTTAAGGGACAGGAGGGTAGGACAAACCCAGAATCATACAGACCCTTAAGTCTCCTTTCATGTTGTGGAAAATTAATGGAGAAGGTAATATTGGATAAGTTATTGTCAGAACTGGATAGGTTGGGACTGGAAACCATTTATCAGCATGCATATGTTGAAAATAGATCGATTACCACCTGCAACATGATGTTCTATAACAATATAATAACAGCTATGAATGACAAATTATGCTGAAATATAATTTATATAGACTTAACTTCAGCATTTGACAGGGTCATACACAAAACACTGATCAATAAATTAGTACAACTAGGTATTGATGTACTCTTGATAACATGGATAGCTGCATTGCTTACAGATAGAACATGGCAAGTGTCATACAGCAACTGGATAGGTGAAATCCTTGGTTACAATCAGGGTGTCCCACAGGGCTCAGTCCTAGTCCCTTACTTGTTTAGATTGTATCATTCAGACCTTTTTCATCTGAGGTGTTCTACAAGCTATACACAGATGACCTGAAATTAGGTAAACTGATTACAAGTGTTACAGATAAGGCATGTCTGCAAAATAACTTGACTAAACTGACCATTTGGGCACAGGAGAATAATATGCTGATAAATACATCAAAAACTAAGCATATGAGATTTGGGAGACATAAACTGAAAGGTGAATATTTAGTATAGCCCACAGTGATTGAAACTGTAGACTCATTTAAGGACCTGGGTATATGGGTAGATTCAGCTATGAGTTTTTCTAATCATATCAACCAATTGGTTAATGATAGTTATAGTATCATAGGTTGTATAAAAAAGATTTATAAAGTCTAGGAAATTAAAAATAATGAAGTCATTGTTTGTTAGTTACATTAGACCTAAACTTGAGTATGGAATAACAATATGGAAACCCTATAAGAAGACAAGCATGAGTAAACTGGAAAGAGTACAGCGGAAATATACCAAGGGCATTCATGGATGTGAAAATCTAAGTTATTATGAAAGACTAAGATATCTGAACTTGTAGTGTCTCTTATAGATATCTAAGAGGAGATCTTATTCAGGTATATATGGCATTTAGGGACAACTACCTCTGAGAATGTTTATGGTTATCAAAAAGTACTAGACAATCATCAGACAACCTGTGTAGAAGATTATATAGAATGAGAAGTGTACTAATTGGTTCTCTGACAGAGTAGCTGATGCATGGAACAGACTACCAAATTACATTAAAGTAAGCACTAGTTTAGATATTTTTAAGAACAGCCTGGACACTTATTATGGGAACAAGTGTTTTGGTATATTGGCAAGCTAGAAGGGCATTTATGCCCGTGCTTGAAATATTTGTATGTATGTATGTATGTATGTAACCACTGACATTCCATGCCAGGACTGCAAACACCATGGATCTTTTTACAGGACTTTACAGTCCATTAATATTCAATGATAGGACTGTAAACATTGCAGATCGCTATTACACTAACTTCCTGTCTGGTTTTAATAGGTTCATAGGTTCATAGGTTGATACTAGGCTAGCTGCCCTAGGGCATTTACAAGCCTAGCCAGAGTGTGTTTGGCTTTCACCACCCTTTTAAATGAGTTTACTATACCCTTTTAAGGTTAGTTTACTGTGCCTCGGTCTAGCAGTGACGCAGAAGTGATCCCTGGGGTAAACCTACGATCTCCCATCCACTCGTCAAGATTTCTCTTGAAGAGGAGCAGTGAGGGGCTCTGTCTGACATGGACTGGGATTCTATTCCAGAGTGATGGGAACCTCTGGGTTATAAATCTGTCCCTCCAGCATGTTCTATTAATTTCTGTGCTGAGGTTTAAGTCCCTCGAGCGCGTAGCTCTAAGGGATTTGGATTTTCTGCAGTGGAGCATGTCCATTAAATCTGGGTTTGACATGGCTTTATATGTGAGGCACAGGTCGCCTCTGAGTAGGCGGTATGCAACTGAGTATAGCTGGAGTTTCTTTAACCGGGCAGCATAGGTAATCTGTTTGAGTCCCTTGATCCTCTTGGTGAGGTACTTTTGGGGTCTTTCCAGTTGCTGCAGGTGTCTGGTAAGGTACATCCCAAATGGGGCATTGTATTCTATTATGGGCCTGATGAGTGATGAGTAGAGGGGCACAATGACCTCTCTTGATCTAGATGTGAACCCTTTCGTGATAAGGTGGGCTATATAGAAGGTCTTTCTAATCACTTTGGCGACGTGATTGTCAAAGGAAAGATTGCTATCCACTTGGGTCCCCAAATCCCTAATTACTTCTTCCGTGCTTAATGGATTACCACCTATGTGGTAATTTGTGGGCACTTTGTTTTTCCCAAAGGGGATGACTATGCACTTTTTGGCATTTAGCTTTAGGCCATGTTTCTGGCACCAGTTATCTGTTTCTGTGAGACCCTTTTGGAGGATGTCTGTGTCAGTTGGCGAGTCAATTATGGCACCCAGTTTGCAGTTGTCTGCGAACTTGGTCAGCCATAGTCCTCCCGTGTTAGCCTGTACCTCAGAGAAATATATACCGAACAAGAGAGGTCCCAGGACTGAGCCTTGTGGGACGCCACTAGTAACTGGTTTAGAGTCTGACATGGCTCCCACAATTCTGACCATGTGGGTTCTATCCTTGAGCCAGTTTGCATCCCATCTTGTGACATAGGGGTTGATATTTAAGCTGGAGAGCTTATTTATGATGCATGATTGGGGTATTGTGTCAAAGGCTTTTGTGAGGTCCAGGTAGGCTGTGTGGACTACCTTCCCTTCATCTATGGCCTTGGTGACTGTTTCAAAGAAGTCAACCAGGTTCAGGAGGCAGGATGTGCCCTTAACAAAGCCAAATTGGGTAGGATCCAGCGTCTGCAAGTCCCCAATGTCTTTGTTTATGAGCTCCATGATGATCCGCTCCATAGCTTTGCAGACCAGGCTAGTGAAACTTATGGGGAGATAGTTTCCAGGGTCTGTTGAGGCACCGCCTTTGTGGAGTGGGACCACTGTTGCTGTACGCCATTCCTTGGGTACATATCCTGTACTAAGGCTGAGGTTGAACAGTAACTTTATATGAGGTTTTAGCTCTTCTTGGAGCTCATGTAGGACAGAGCCCGAGACACCGTCCGGTCCCATTGATGCTGTGTTTTTTGCCTTGGAGAGGGCAGCTCTTACCTGAGCATCTGAGATGTCAGGGAGGTGACTCTCTGCTGGGATAGATATTTGCTCTTTTGGGGGGGGGAAGTTTGCACTGAACCTGTCTGCCAGGATGTTGGCTATGTCTGTGGGTTCAGTGTATTTTTTGTCATTTTGCATTAACTCTGAATATATCTGGGAGTTGCCACCCAGGTTTCTAACATAACTAAAGAAGGCCTTGTGATTATCTTTGGTGTCCTGTGCAGTTTTTCTCTCGAAGCTGGCCTTGGATGATTTTATGAGGGACCGTAGTTTTTTGCTAGTACTGATCAGAGATGCCTTCCCTTTTAGGGATTTAGCTCTATCATGCAGTAGCTTCCTCCTTTTGTTGCAAAGCTTATTTATGGCTGGGGTCCACCAGATTGGATGCCTGCCTTTGGAGGATTGGGTCTTGGTTTTATTTGGGATTGCATGATCCATGCATTCCTGAAGGTGTCCATAGAATGCATTTATAAAGGTTTCTGCAGTTTGGGCCGTAGTTTCCGCTGGCCTGGGGGCTTTGAAGGATGTTACCTCGGTTTTGAGAAGTGTGAAGTTAGCTTTTGAGAAATTTTTCACTGTGGTTTTCTGGGCTGGGGGTGGGGTCGGGATGTGGATGTCCAGTGAGATTAATTTATGGTCTGATCTTACCAATGAGGGGTATACTTCTGGTGTGGAGGATAGAGTCCCCATGTTGGTGAAGATCAGGTCCAGTACATTTTCTCCTCTTGTGGGAGTGGTGACTAGTTGTTCCATAGCATTTGAATTTCTAAATTCAAGGAACCTTTGGGCTAGGGCGTTGGGGCTTGAATAATGCTCCCAGTCTATGTTTAGGTAGTTGAAATCACCCAGTATAATGGTGTTTGGAGAGACCTTCATATTCTCTAGTGTTTTCAGGAAGGCCGAGTGAGGTTCCTGAGTTTGGGAGGGTGGTCTGTAGCAGGCTATAAACTGAAAGGCAGTTTTGCCTACTGTTAGTTGCACATGGATGGTCTCTGCTGCTTCATGCAGTGCCACTAACCTGGAGGTATGAGTATCTTTGATGAATATGGATACTCCCCCTCCTTTTGTGGTTCGGTCTGAGTTTTGGGGCTGAAAAGCATGGTATGAGGTGTAGCCTGGTAGTGCTGGGGTGCTCTCGGGAGCCTTGAACCAGGTGTCTGTTACTGCACAGATGTCGATATTCTCCATACTGAGGAGAGCTTCGAGTGCATGCATCTTGAGGTTTAGACTTCTGGCGTTGAGTAGCGTTACCCTTAGTTTCTTTTTCCCTGTGTTATCTATGGAGGTAGGTTTGTCCTTTGAGCCTTGCCTAAAAAAGGCACTATGGTGGTGGCAAGAGCCTTTGCCAGTATCCGAAAGCCCAGGGCTGATAGGTGCAATCCACCCCTAGTTTTGTCTGTTCCAGTAGGTTCAGCATTCAAAAATATGTATAACATTATATTAACTTCTACTGTATCACTTATCATCTTTATGAAGTGAATTTGTTACATCCTAAAAGCTATACATCTTCTTATGAAGTCTAAATAACATAAATTAGGAACAATATAACAATGCCATTCAACAATAATTTGTACAAGTTCTCAAACATCACATCTTAATATTTTACATTTTCTCTAGTACACTTAAAGGTTAGAGACAGTCTAGCTCTAACAGAACAATGCTTATGGATGAATGTATACAGTCATAGCTGCAGCCAGGAGAAGCCTGTTATGTTCTCCCAGTGCAATATTCATCCATTTTAGGGCCTACCTCCCCACTTCAGATTAATATCAAATCTGCACCTAACTTTCAAAGTATCTTACACCTTGAGTTAAATGCATAGGCAAGAAAAATAGTTTCAGTATGGCTAAAATTCTCCCTCCAGACGTGAAATAAGCTTCAAATGCTATAGACCAATTATTCTTTTCCAAGCCTATCACAACCTTTGCATTTCACATTTATCTCATACAATCACAGTTGTACAGTAAGACAACATTTCTTTTTTAAACATACTGCTTTGTTTTGGCTGAGTCTTTACAGCTTATTTTTAGTCTGGTAATATAATGCGGTTTTAAATGTTTTCCCTGTTTATTGAACCAAGAAATTCCTCTGCCTGCCCAGATAGGCAGATATTGGCAACAATGTCCTTAATACAGGATGTTCGCTTTAGCGTTCATTAGTAATGTAGGCATAGGCATTAGAACATTGAATCTTAAAGAGGAAGCACCACTGTACATCCAAAGCATTACATTTTGTATGCTATACACCAAAATCAAACACACTACCTTGTATATAAGAAAAATGCATTAACATTAAAATCAGTAAGTTCTGAGTACCTTCTATATCAGTTTCTTTAAAAGACAAGCTCAGAGCTTTGACAGAACAAATACTCACATTCATAGGTTCATAGGTTCATAGGTTCATACTAGGCTATCTGCCCTAGGGCATTTGTAAGCCTAGCCAGAGTGTGTTTGGCTTTCGCCACCCATTTTAAATGTTTTACTATGCCCTTTTTCGAAGTTAGTTTACTGTGCCTCTGTTTAGCAGTGACACAGAAGTGATACCCGGGGTAAACCTATGATCTCCCATCCACTCGTCAAGATTTCTTTTGAAGAGAGTCAGTGAGGGACTCTGCCTAACTTGGACTGGGATTCTATTCCAGAGTGAAGGGAGCCTCTGGGTTATGAATCTGTCCCTCCAGCATGTCCTATTTATTTCAGTGCTGAGGTTCAAGTCCCTTGAGCGCGTAGCTCGATAGGATTTGGATTTTCTGAGGTGCAGCATGTGCATTAATTCCGGGTGGACATGGTTTTATACGTCAGGCACAGATCGCCTCTAAGGAGGCGGTATGCAACCGAGTAGAGCTGGAATTTCTTTAACCGGGCAGCATATGGCATCTGTTTGAGCCCTTTGATCCTCTTGGTGAGGTACTTTTGGGGTCTTTCCAGTTGCTGCAGGTGTAGGGTAAGGTACATCCTGAAAGGGGCATTGTATTCAATTATGGGCCTGATGAGGGATGAGTAAAGAGGCACAATGACCTCCCTTGATCTAGATGTGAATCCCTTCATGATTAGGTGGGCTATATAGAAGGTTTTTCTAACCACTTTGGCCATGTGGTTGTCAAATGAGAGATTGCTATCAACTTGGGTTCCCAGGTTCCTAATTACTTCTTCCGTACTTAATGGATTACCACCTATGTGGTAATTTGTGGGTACTTTGTTTTTGCCAAAGGGGATGACTATACACTTTTTGGCATTTACCTTGAAGCCATGGCTCTAGCACCAGTTATCTGTTTCTATGAGACCCTTTTGGAGGATGCTTGTGTCAGCTGGAGAGTCGATTATGGCACCCAGTTTGCAGTCATCTGCGAACTTGGTCAGCCACAGTCCTCCCATGTTGGCCTGTACCTCTGAGAAATATTTGCCGAACAAGAGAGGTCCCAGGACTGAGCCTTGTGGGACGCCACTTGTAACTGGTTTGGAGTCTGACATGGCTCCAGCAATTCTGAACATGTGGGTTCTTTCCTTGAGACAGTTTGCAACCCATCTAGTGACATAGGGATTTATATTTAAGCTGGATAGCTTATCTATGATGCCCGAGTGGGGTATTGTATCAAAGGCTTTTGCGAGGTCCAGGTAGGCTGTGTGGACCACCTTCCCCTCGTCAATGGCCTTGGTGACTGTTTCAAAGAAATCAACCAGGTTTAAGAGGCAGGATCTGCCCTTAACAAAGCCGAACTGGGTAGGATCTAGTGTCTGTAGGTCCCCAATATCTTTATTTATGATTTCCATGATGATCCTCTCCATAGCTTTGCAGACCAAGCTAGTCAGGCTTATGGGGCGATAGTATCCAGGATCGGTTGAGGCACCACCTTTGTGGAGAGGGACCACTGTTGCTGTACGCCATTCTTTGGGTACATATCCTGTAGTAAGGCTGAGATTGAACAGTAGCTTTATGTTGGGGTTCAGCTCTTCTTGGAGTTCATATAGGACGCAGCCCGGGACACCATCTGGTCCCATTGATGCTGTGTTTTTTGCTTTGGAGAGGGCGGCTCTTACCTGAGCATCTGAGATGTCAGGGGGGCAGCACGCTGCTGGGATAGATAATTGCTCTTTTGGGGGGGAGGGGGAGGAGAAGTTTGCGCTGAACCTGTCAGCCAGGATGTTGGCAATGTCTGTGGGTTCAGTGTATTTTTTGTCATTTTGGACTACCTCTGAGCATATCTGGGAGTTTCCACCCAGGTTCCTAACATAACTAAAGAAATCTTTGTGATTACCTTTAGTGTCTTGTTAAATTTTTCTCTCGAAGCTGGCCTTAGATGATTTTATGAGTGCCTGTAGTTTTTTGCTAATACTGATCAGAGATGCCTTCCCTTTTAGGGATTTTGCTCTATCATGCAGTAGCTTCCTCCTTCTATTGTATAGTTTGTTTATGGCTGGGGTCCACCAGATAGGATGCCTGCCTTTGGGGGATTGGGTCTTGGTTTTATTTGGGATTGCATGATCCATGCATTCCTGAAGGTGTTCATAGAATGCGTTTATAAAGGATTCTGCAGTCTGGGCCATATTTTCCACAGGCCAGGGGGCTTTGAAGGATTCCACCTCAGTTCTGAGGAGTGTGAAGTTTGCTTTAGAGAATTTTTTCACTGTGGTTTTCTGGGCAGGGGGTGGGGTCGGGATGTGGATATCCAGTGAGTTTAATTTATGGTCTGATCTTACCAGTGTGGGATACACTTCTGGTCTGGAGCATAGAGTCCCCATGTTGGTGATGATCAGGTCCAGTATGTTTTCCCCTCTTGTTGGAGTGGTGACAAGTTGTTCCATAGCATTTGAGTTTATAAATTCTAGGAACCTTTGGGCTAGGGTGTTGGAGCTAGAGTAATGCTCCCAGTCTATGTTTGGGTAGTTGAAGTCACCCAATATAATGGTGTTTGGGGAGACCTTCATATTTTCCAGTGTTCTCAGGAAGGTCGAGTGGGGTTCCTGGGTTTGAGAGGGTGGTCTATTAGCAGGCTATAAACTGGAAGGCAGTTTTACCCACTGTTAGTTGCACATGGATAGTTTCCGATGCTTCGTGCTGTGCCACCAACCTGGAGGTGTGGGTATCTTTGACGAATGTTGATACTCCCCCTCCTTTTGTGGTTCGGTCCGAGTTTTAGGGCCAAAAAGTATGGTATGAGGTATAACTTGGTAGTGCTGGGGTGCTCTCGGGAGCCTTGAACCAGGTTTCTGTTACTGCACAGATATCGATGTTCTCCATGCTGAGGAGAGTTTCGAGTGCGTGCATCTTGAGGTTTAGACTTCTGGCGTTGAGTAGCATTACCCTTAGTTTCTTTTCCCTTGTGATACCTATAGAGGTGGATTTGTCTTTTGAGCTTTGCCTAAAAAGGCACTATGGGGGTTGCAAGAGCCTTTGCCAATATCCGAAAGCCCAGGGGTGACAGGTGCAAGCTGTCCCTAGTGAAGCAACGTGGCTTGTCGAGCATGTCATCCCAGGCTGACAGGCATTGGATCCCCTTTGAATGACACCAATACTTAAAAGCCAGTTGTTGAAATTGATCATCTTGTCTTCATATTGTGGCATCATTCTTGGTGAGGGTAGGATGCTACTCAAGGTCAGGCAGCTCACCATGACCTTCTTGTTCAGCCTGGTGAGCGGGACGTCAGTGTGCCTGACGATAGAATCACCTATTGCAAGTGTATCAGGTGTGTTGTTTAGTCTTAAAGGCTGTGACTGTTTGGCACACTGGCTTTATGAACTATGTGTTGCACATGTTTTGTTTTGGGGTAGCGGTTGCTTGGATGTCTGCTTTGGAGGTCTCTGCTGCTTAGGCAGATTTGTATTTAGAGCCTCCGAGTATGTTTTTGTGTGTTTATGTGTTTGGTTTGCTGTTGTGGTAGGTCTATGTGAGACTGGAATTGTAGTGTGTGTGGTTACCTTCTCCTCCTGACTGGTTACGCCAGTACTGAGATGAGAGAGCTTAGCCTCCAGTTTGGCTATATGGTTGCATCTCTCACATATGTTGGAACTTGTTGGAAGGAGGAGAGGGTTGTCTGTGTACATGAGGCAGTTGTAACATTGCCTCAAGATTCCCAGATTCACCAGCTGGACTGGAGAGGAGATTGACAACTGACCTTTGGACATGCTAGAAATGTATAGAGAACTCCTTTATAATTGAAAAAAGGGCCAGTGGGGAACAAGGTACTCAAGGGGAGTTTGTGAGGATGTAGTGCTTTCAGTTTTTTAGTGCTGACTTATATAATTGCTTTAGTGAGCAAGTGCCAGGCTTTAGATTAGGAATAGGGTGTTTATTTTGAGAGCTAGAGCAGACTTTGTGGAGCCGAGAATGGTTTAAACCCAATTAAGCGGCGCTGCCCGATGCTGCGCTATGCGCAAAATCACGCAAAAAATGTGCCAAAGAGGGGTTTTATACAGGGGGACTTGAAAGAGCTAGACATTGGCCCAAAACGGCCAGTATACTACCAGATTCTTGTGCAGGGAACACTCCTCCAGGGATAGATAGGCTGCTCTAAGCTCCCCACTCCCACTGGTGAACAAAGAAGCCTCCTTTTATCTAAGAAAGGAAATGGGCAGCACAGGAACTTTCCAAAAGTCCAGAATACAGCAAAGCCTGTATTTGGACTACTGTAGGTCAGGAAAGGCTTGAAACAAGGATAATTTTTTTTGTTTTTTTTTCTTTTTTTTGTAAGAAAACAGCAGAAAAATGCAATAAATATGTAACACAGGCTAGCGCACTTGAGTGTGTAGCCTCAACAGGTAAACGCAACAAACAGGACAATCTTTAAAAGTGCAGGTGGAAAAACAGTTTTAAACAGTTCAAAACAGGTAAATGAGCAGAAATACTTGCTTTTCAGCTAGATCGGACAGTCGCACTGGTAGTAGCAGGAAAAAAACACTTTATCAGGTAAGCAGTCGCTTTTTTTGCCTCTCTGCTGCTAGCACCAATCTGCAGGACCACGAGGAGCTTGGCTGAGTAGTAACAAGCACAAAAACCATTCCAAAGTGGGTTTTATACAGGGGGACTTGAAAGAGCTAGAAATTGGCCCAAAACAGCCAATAGACTACCAGATTCTTGTGCTGGGAACACTCCTCCAGGGATAGATAGGCTGCTCTAAGCTCCCCACTCCCACTGGTGAACAAAGAAGCCTCCTTTTATCCAAGAAACCACTCTTAGCACCACTCTGCAGGACCAAGTACTCAGACATTCAAAAGTCATTCATGTAATGCAGTCAGTGTCATATGTCAGCCTTCATTGTTAGAATATTTTAGTCTTAATTAGAATCTTTCTGTATTACTTAAATTGTGGTTCTTTTTTGTACTTTTGACGTTTGCTGCCTTCTGATCATCAGCCTCTTCTCAGTGAATGACACACTTATTCCCTCATCACCAAAGGTAAAAGTCAACAAAGAAGGGCCATCATTTAGCAGCTATCAGAAATAGTTAAAGTTTTTGTTCAGTCTCTCCACTTTCCACTTGCTCATGCTAAGTGATAAGCCGGGGTGGGATGTCCAATGGCAGTCAGCAATGCACCACCCTTCACTTCTGCAAGACTTCCCCATTCGATCACAGGTTCATAGATTCATAATTGCATAGGTTTATACTAGGCTAATGACCACCAGGGTCTTTACAGGCTTAGTAGTGCAACCTAACACAGTTTCATCCCGAAGTTCCTTGGATGCCCATATGGTGAGGTATATCAGTAAGGAGGTAGCTAAGGGTTATAGTGGGGATGTTAGCTGGGGATTAATTTACTTACTGTTGACCTCTTTCCAACAGAGACATGAGGGTCAGACGATGGATGAATTTCCGATTTTCCATCTGATGATCAAGGTTTTGTTTAAAGAGAGTTATGGATGAACTCTGCTTCAAGTGAATGAGGAGCTTATCCCATAGTGCAGAGATCCTTTGAGATGTACATCGGTCTCTCCAGCAGGTTATATTTATGTCCCAGGCAAAGTTCAAGCTCTTGGATCTAGTGATTATGGTGCTGTTTGTTTTGTGGATGTACAAGAGATCCATCAGAGCTGGATCTGATTAGCATCACAAAATAGCTATCTGGTTTCCATCAGGGAAATCAACCCAATTGCATGTACACCAAGTGGGTGTCCCCTGCCCTTCAGATGGGCACATCCATACTCCCTACCTGCACCAAGTGCCTAAAACTCCATTCAAACTCGAGGCAACTAGGCTGTAGTCAGGACTTTATCCTTTTTTGCCAGCAGCATAGGCTTCCTTCTCTTCTTATTCACTGCAAAAGTTGCTTTCTGTTTGTCTAAAATCCTTCTTTTAAAGACCATTAAAACATCCATTTTTTTCTCCTCTGAATTGCCTTTGAGTGGTTGGAGAGTTTTACTTAGTGATGACATCTGGAATGAGCTCTTACCTTCCTTGAGAAGCACTGAATCTGATTTGGCATGTGCATCTTCTGGAAAATGAAATGTACTACTCCCCAAGAATGTTTACACTGAAGGAGGCTGAATTCAACAGTTTAGGTGTAAAAGTTCCTCTCCTGCAAATCTTCATTGTATTACATAAAGCTGCTCTTTTATCCTTGTTTCAGCTGAATAATCATGATCACACCATACTCATGTCTCCGCCACTTTTACTACTTTTCTAGATGCCCACAATTTTGACAAAATGCTTTTTTTAAGTTCACAGGTAAGCCTCACTGTTGGCATAGAGAGATAAAGCCCTGACTACCTTTTAAGTGACCCACGTTCTGTTAGCAGCCTGGGCACTTCAAGGTAAGGCAGGGAGGAGAGGTGTGACTATTTTTTGGGGGGAGGGAGTATGAATGGCAGTACTTGATTTAACTCTGGCTGAGACCACAGCTCAAAAGGTAAAAAAAATCCTGGGCTGAGGAGGCAGGAGAAACAAAGTAGATGTACCCATCCTGTGGTCCTGGGGAATGGCATGCTGTCAAGCCCCTTCTCATAGTAGACCCAGACCGGTATCTGTGTCATCATGGGAGAGGGATACTGCCAGAAAAATAACTCTGAGCTGCCCAGCATGATATGAACTGATGTGGTGGTGGTGTATGGCTGATTGTTCCTCAAACTGGCAATACAACTAAAGTCTCTACTCCAACCTCAATCTGGGGGTGAAGCCAGACTATATCATTGTGCTACAACTCCACGACCCTCCCCCTATTGCAAGCATGCTAATGGAGAGTTGTCAGGACCCCCAAAAAGTTCATAGTTGTGAACAAGAACCAAAAGGGGTATAGGAAACCTCACCCGGAGTGATTATGAGAGAAAAACCTGATGGGCTGTCTTTGTTCTTGCCTCTTCTCTCACCAGACTAGTCTATTCCACTAACATATCTTTCATGAAATCCACACAATTCAACCTCTTGGCCTTCTTTAAAAGTTCCAACATTGCTTCCCAATGTGGCTAATCTGTGTTTCATCTCTTGTTGCCCTCCTTTAAATCCACCAGCTGATCAGAATGAGAACTCAAGGCTGCTTCCACTTCTTCCATTCTTTTAACTTACCTTTTAGTGTAGTCCAATAAATTAGTATTAATCTTGTGCAGTTCTGACATTAACTCAAATTTCTCTGGTTCCATGCTGCCCATTGTCTTTTTAGGCATTGAATTCTCAGTTTTATTTTCAAGACAGTCCTTCTTAGCTCAGAATTCAGACTGACCTCATGGCAGCTTCATATTGCAAGAATCACCTTTTTCACTTTTTTGTTTTTGTCCTCTTATTGTCATATAAGTAGAATTAATAAACCTCAGCACCACCAGAACCTTAGAAATGAATCCATGTTGACAATATCAGTCTTTTACTACAGAAAAAAGTAATGTTGTATTAAATGCAACTACGCTATCGTCTCTATTACAACAATTGTAATGGAGGGAATGCAGTGTAAAACACTCAGAATACCTGTTTAAATGCTTTTTAATAGAAATACATTTAGCTTACACAATCCACAAAACGGATAAAATGCACTGTAAGTTACTGTTAGTTTAGTGCTTTCACCTAACTGACGTAGGCTTCATCAGAACTAATCAAGCCAGGTGTTTCATACCTTTTAAATAAACTTTTTGGCGCCATTTTATAAAAAAAATTTCTTGAAGCTATATACCAACCATATCTAAACACATAAAAACTATACTAATATAAACTATGCAATTCTATCATAATCATATAATATATATATATATACATTTATATATCTATATACTTAAAAAATTGTTAGCATTTAGTTAATCAAATCTTATTAGTATATACTATAATATTAAAAATATTGAAAAATTATTAAAAAAAAATATTTGAAAAACAGGTATATAGGGATATTTATAAATTCAAGAACACAGCCCTAAAGAAAAAATTCAAGGATAATTTAACTATTGAAGAAAGGGACGAATTGTATAAATTAAGTAGAGACAATGATATATGTATCATGAAACCGGATAAAAGGGGAGGAGTCGTGATTTATGATAGAATGGAATACAATCAGAAGTTATATGCACATCTTACGGAATCAGGGAATTACCAAACGGTTTCATTGAATGAGATCAATATAGCCTACCAAAGGATTGATTCCTATTTAGAAGAATATTTGATAGATAATCGTATCACTAATGAAGTATACAATTTTTTAAAGGTGCAATATCCCCTTATGGTGAAACTAGTAGGAATTCCCAAAATCCATAAAAGTATTGAAAATCCTCCTTTCCGTCCTATTATCTCGGGTAGTGGATCTAAAACTTTCCCTTTAGGAGTGGCTATAGATAAATGGCTCAAAGAAATTTATGGTAACATCCCTCATTTGTTAAAAGACTCTTGGGATTTCTTGTCTAATTTCCCCATAGATACGGATACTAATAATATTTTATATGTTACAATAGATGTGGTGGATTTATTCTCATGCATTCCTAAAAATCAGGGCCTTGAAATGTTCTGCAATAGTATAAGAAAATATACAAATCTGGAATGGGACAAAGTATGTTTAATTATGGAGTGTATGACACTAATTCTGGGACATAATTATTTATTATTTGAAGGGGAATATTATAAACAAAGTAGGGGTGTCGCTATGGGCTCAGCCAGCGCACCGATTTTTGCCAATTTAGTTATGCTAAATTGGGAAGATGAAGTTTTATTTAAGAGTAAATGGTTCCAGAAAATGGAGCATTACACTCGTTTTTTAGATGATATATATATTTTATGGAGGGGGTGAAACAGATGAATTTTATCAGTTTATTAATTTTATTAATAATAGCAGTGATTTTTTTAAAATTTACACATAATATTAGTAATAATGGTATAGCATATTTAGATACATTTGTTTCTCACGATGAAAGGGGTTATAAATCAAATATATATAGAAAGAATACTTTTTCTAATGATTATTTATTTTATACCAGTAATCACCCTAGGAAACTGCTCTATAATGTATATAAAGGTCAATGCATTAGGGCAGCTAGAATGACCTCTAGATATGAGGAGATGCGAATTGAGTTGGAATATATTACAGCACTTTTCAAGGAGAGGAAATATGATGTTGAAATGATGAGTGATGTTAAAAAATATGTTATAGAGAATTGGGACAGAAGGTACACACCATTATTATGAAGTTTGAGTAATAGAAATAATCCAAATATAAATAATTCAATAAATCCCACTTCAAATAACATGGATGTGATAAAATATCAAAGGGCTTGTATACTTCCTTACACACCGTATGTAAATAGCATTAAAAGAATTATTAATAATCATTGGCAAATTTTCAGTATTGACAATGATTTCTCCCGAATTATGGGGGATAAACCCTTAGTGGTTTACAAGATGGGGCCAAATATAAAAAGAATCTTGGATAGAGATTGTGAATACAAATATAAAAAAGAAGGAGGTAATAAAAATGAAAGAGAAAGTAACAAGTATATAACGAGGAGGTGTGGAAATTGCAACCAATGTGTGTCTATAACAAAACAGGCCTTTATAAATTTGGATAATGTTAACAAAACTGTTATACATTTTGTTAAGGGTAATTGTAACACCCCTTATGTTATTTATATGGCTAAGTGTTCAAAATGCCCAGTATACTATATAGGAAAAACAGAGAGGCCATTTAGGAAAAGGATTTATGATCATTCTTATAGTATAAAGAAAAAGGATACTAATAATGCCTTGTATTGGCATGTTATGAATTTTGGTGATGAGCATAAGTTTGAATTTGGGATTTTGGAACATATTAAAGTAAATAATAGGGGGGTAATCGTAAGGAGTTTTTGAGTTATAAGGAAGTGTGGTTCATAGGTTCATAGGTTCATACTAGGTTATCTGCCCTAGGGCATTTATAAGCCTAGCCAGAATGTGTTTGGCTTTTGCCACCCATTTTAAATTTATTTTGCTATGCCCTTTTTCGAGGTTAGTATACTGTGCCTCTGTCTAACAGTGACACAGAAGTGATACCCGGGGTAAACCTACGATCTCCCATCCACTCATCAAGATTCCTCTTGAAGAGAGTCAATGAGGGACTCTGCCTAACCTGGACTGGGATTTTATTCCAGAGTGAAGGGAGCCTCTGGGTTATGAATCTGTCCCTCCAGCATGTCCTATTTATTTCAGTGCTGAGGTTCAAGTCTCTCGTAGCTCGATGGGATTTGGATTTTCTGAGGTGCAGCATGTCCATTAATTCTGGGTTGGACATGGCTTTATACGTCAGGCACAGATCGCGGTATGCCACTGAGTAGAGCTGGAGTTTCTTTAACCGGGCAGCATATGGCATCTGTTTGAGCCCATTGATCCTCTTGGTGAGGTACTTTTGGGGTCTTTCCAGTTGCTGCAGGTGTCTGGTAAGGTACATCCCAAAAGGGGCATTGTACTCAATTATGGGCCTCATGAGGGATGAGTAAAGAGGCACGATGACCTCCCCTGATCTAGATGTGAATCCCTTCATGATTAGGTGGGCTATATAAAATGTTTTTCTAACACTTTGGCCACATGGTTGTCAAATGAGAGATCGCTATCAACTTGGGTCCCCAGGTCCCTAATTACTTCTTCTGTACTTAATGGATTACCACCTATGTGGTAATTTGTGGGCACTTTGTTTTTGCCAAAGGGGATGACTATAC
Organism: Protopterus annectens; assembly: GCF_019279795.1. Lineage (NCBI taxonomy): Eukaryota > Metazoa > Chordata > Ceratodontiformes > Protopteridae > Protopterus > Protopterus annectens. The sequence goes on along the minus strand of NC_056728.1, from coordinate 752,398,998 downwards.
ACTTTTTGGCATTTAGCTTGAGGCCATGGCACTGGCACCAGTTGTCTGTTTCTATGAGGCCCTTTTGGAGGATGCTTGGGTCGGCTGGAGAGTCGATTATGGCACCCAGTTTGCAGTCATCTGTGAACTTGGTCAGCCACAGTCCTTCCGTGTTGGCCTGTACCTCCGAGAAATATATACCGAACAAAAGAGGTCCCAGGACTGAGCCTTGTGGGATACCACTTGTAACTGGTTTGGAGTGTGACATGGCTCCAGCAATTCTAACCATGTGGGTTCTGTCCTTGAGCCAGTTTGCAATCCATTTAGTGACATAGGGGTTTATATTTAAGCTGGTGAGCTTATCTATAATGCCCGAGTGGGGTATTGTATCAAAGGCTTTTGCAAGGTCCAGGTAGGCTGTGTGGACCACCTTCCCCTCGTCAGTGGCCTTGGTGACTGTTTCAAAGAAATCAACCAAGTTTAAGAGGCAGGATCTGCCCTTAACAAAGCCGAACTGGATAGGATCCAGTGTCTGTAGGTCCCCAATATCTTTATTTATGAGGTCCATGATGATCCTTTCCATAGCTTTGCAGACCAAGCTAGTCAGGCTTATGGGGCGATAGTTTCCAGGATCTGTTGAAGCACCACCTTTATGGAGAGGGACCACTGTTGCTGTACGCCACTCTTTGGGCACATATCCTGTAGTAAGGCTGAGATTGAACAGTAGTTTTATGTTTGGGTTTAGCTCTTCTTGGAGTTCATGTAGGACGCAGCCCGGGACACCGTCTGGTCCCATTGATGCTGTGTTTTTTGCTTTGGAGAGGGCGGCTCTTACCTGAGCATCTGAGATGTCAGGGGCAGCACTCTGCTGGGATAGATATTTGCCCTTTTGGTGGGAGGGGAGAAGTTTGCGCTGAACCTGTCAGCTAGGATGTTGGCAATGTCTGTGGGTTCAGTGTATTTTTGTCATTTTGGACTAATTCTGAGCATATCTGGGAATTACCACCCAGGTTCCTAACATAACTAAAGAAAGCCTTGTGATTATCCTTAGTGTCCTGTGCAATTTTTCTCTCGAAGCTGGCCTTAGACAATTTTATGAGTGCCCGTAGTTTTTTGCTAATACTGATCAATGATGCCTTCCCTTTTGGGATTTTGCTCTATCATTTAGTAGCTTCCTCCTTCTATTGTATAGTTTGTTTATGGCTGGGGTCCACCAGACAGGACGTCTGCCTTTGGAGGATTGGGTCTTGGTTTTATTTGGGATCGCATGATCCATGCATTCCTGAAGGTGTTCATAGAATGCGTTTATAAAGGATTCTGCGGTCTGGACCGTATTTTCCACAGGCCCGGGGGCTTTGAAGGATTCCACCTCAGTTTTGAGGAGTGTGAAATTTGCTTTAGAGAAGTTTTTCACTGTGGTTTTCTGGGCAGGGGTGGGGTCGGGATGTGAATATCCAGTGAGATTAGTTTATGGTCTGATCTTACCAGTGAGGGATACACTTCTGGTCTGGAGCATAGAGTCCCCATGTTGGTGATGATAAGGTCCAGTATGTTGTCCCCTCTTGTGGGAGTGGTAACAAGTTGTTCCATAGCATTTGAGTTTATAAATTCTAGGAACCTTTGGGCTAGGGTGTTGAAGCTAGAGTAATGCTCCCAGTCTATGTTTGGGTAGTTGAAGTCTCCCAATATAATGGTGTTTGGAGAGACCTTCATATTTTCCAGTGTTCTCAGAAAGGCCGAGTGGGGTTCCTGGGTTTGGGAGGGTGGTCTGTAGCAGACTATAAACTGGAAGGCAGTTTTACCCACTATTCGTTGCACATGGATAGTCTCTGATGCTTCGTGCTTTGCCACCAACCTGGAGGTGTGGGTATCTTTGATGAATATCGATACTCCCCCTCCTTTTGTGGTTCGGTCCAAGTTTTGGGGCTGAAAGCATGGTATGAGGTATAACCTGGTAGTGCTGGGGTGCTCTTGGGAGCCCTGAATCAGGTTTCTGTTACTGCACAGATATCGATGTTCTCCATGCTAAGGAGAGTTTCGAGTGCGTGCATCTTGAGGTTTAGACTTCTGGCGTTGAGTAGCATTACTCTTAGTTTCTTATCCCTTGTGATACCTATGGAGGTGGGTTTGTCTTTTGAGCCTTGACTAAAAAGGCACTATGGGGGTAGCAAGAGCCTTTGCCAATATCCGAAAGCCCAGGGGTGACAGGTGCAAGCCGTCCCTAGCGAAGCATCATGACTTGTCGAGCATATCATCCCAAGCTGACAGGCATTGGGTCCCCTTTGAATGACACCAGTACTTAAGCCAATTGTTGAAATTGATCATCTTGTCTTCATATTGTGGCATCATTCTTGGTGAGGGTAAGATGCTACTCAAGGTCAGGGTCATACCGGCCTGGGCTACATGCTCAGAGAGCTCCTTTATGTCTCTTTTCATGTAGTCCAGGGAGGTACGTCTCAGGTCATTCACACCAGCATGGACAATGACTGAGTCATATTTGTACTTGCCTTGGAGTGACCTGAGTGCTTGCGCCTGACAGGCTGCTCACCGTGACCCTCTCCTTGTTCAGCCTGGTGAGCGGGACGTCAGTGTGCCTGACGATAGAGTCACCTATTACAAGTGTATCAGGTGTGTTGTTTAGTCTTAAGGGCTGTGACTGTTCGGCACACTGGCTTTGTGAGATATGTGTTGCACGTGTTTTGTTTTGGGGTAGCGGTTGCTTGGGTGTCTGCTTTGGAGGTCTCTGCTGCTTAGGCAGATCTTTATTTAGAGCCTCCAAGTATGTTTTTGTGTGATTATGTGTTTGGTTTGCTGTCGTGTTAGGTCTATGTGAGACTGGAATTGTAGTGAGTGTGGTTTCCTTCTCCTCCTGACTGGTTATGCCAGTACTGAGTTGAAAGAGCTTAGCCTCCAGTTTGGCTATATGGTTGCATCTCTCACGTGTTGGAATTTGTTGGGAGGAGGAGAGGGTTGTCTGTGTACATGAGGCAGTTGTAACATTGCCTCAAGATTCCCAGATTCACCAGCTGGACCGGAGAGGAGATTGACAACTGACCTTTGGACATGCTAGAATAATATTGGGAATTCCTTAATAATTGAAAAGAAGGGCCAGTGGGGAGTGAGGATGTAGTGCTTTTAATTTTTAGTGCTGACTTATATAATTGCTTTAGCGAGCAAGTGCCAGGTAACTTAAGTGCAATGTGTTACAGGTAACTTAAATGCAAAAACGACAAAAAGTGGTGGCAGTTATATACTGATGCCACCACTAATCTGGGCATTAATGACACCTTTGCAATCAAACCACTTTTGTATAAGTAAATGTGAACAATGAAGGATATTTTCATGCAGATTCAACATGTTTTAAAAGTATATACAGTAAAAAGTTTTACAATATCTGTTATAACATTTTTATAACATTTGGAGATACATATAATCATTTTTTTAAGATATTTTATGGTATTTTACATAATATTATAAATATTTTTAATATTTAATATATAGAGATGGAAGTTTTGTATTTAATATACAAAATTAGTATGTTATCATTTTAACTTGAATAGGTTATTAATTTGATTCATAAAATTTTAATAATAACAATTTCACTGACGAATATATGTATATAGTACTGGTTTATATATTTTGCACAGTTCTTCTCAACAATTTTTTAATAATTTTTAATATTCTTAATATTATAGTATATATTAATAAGATTTGATTAACTAAATACTAACAATTTTTTAAGTATATATATATAAATTTATATATATATATTATATGATTATGATAGAATTGCATAGTTTATATTAGTATAGTTTTTATGTGTTTAGATATGGTTGGTATATAGCTTTAAGAAATTAAAAAAAAAAATGGCACCAAAAAGTTTATTTAAAAGGTATGAAACACCTGGCTTGATTAGTTCTGATGAAGCCTATGTCAGTTAGGTGAAAGCACTAAACTAACAGTAACTTACAGTGCATTTTATCCAATTTGTGGATTGTGTAAGCTAAATGTATTTCTATTAAAAAGCATTTAAACAGCTATTCTGAGTGTTTTGCACTGCATTCCCTCCATTACAATTGTTGTAATAGAGACGATAGCGTAATATCAGTCTTTTAGCATTAATATTACATTTGAGAGGGAGCACTTCTCAGATCTTCAACACATTTGTAGTAGTTTAAAGCTGTTTTCAGTGTTTTTTTTACTGTTTTTGCCTTATCTTTTAAAAAAAAAAATGTCCTTGTTTCCCACCTTTCTAAGCTAGTATAGTCCAGTTTTCAGGCTAGTGCTGAATTCAGGGCTGTTACAATTTTCTGAGTTGCCCATACCTTACTTGGATAGAGGGAGGTTTCTCTGTTCACCTGTGAGAGAGGGAGCTTTGAGCAGCCATCTGTCCCTGGAGGACTGGTTCCAGCCCAGAAGTTAGAAGTTTGTGGGCTATTTTGGGCTAATTTCTCTCTCTTTCATTTCCCTGCTGTAAAAACCACGTTTGCACAGTTTTGCACATTCGGGCAGCGCCAGTTAGCTAGGGCTAAATTTATCTTGGCTCCACCAAGTCTCCTCTTCAGTTTTTCCCTTGAAAGTAATCTAACTCTCAACTTAAGCACTTAAAAAGCATCCTACAGTCCAGCACTTGCTCAGACCTAATAGCAAGCACTAATATACCCCGACACTTGATTGCCCAGCAGGGCAAGGCTCATTATTCACTCCTCACCAACCAAGCGACTAAGCAGCTCACCCTACTATTCAGACATGACCAAAGGGCAATTTCAGGTATACTCTCCAGTCCAGTTGGTGAACCTGGGTATCCTGAGGCAATGTTACAACTGCCTCATGTACACAGACAACCCTCTCCTCCTACCACAAAACATCAACATATGCGAGAGATGCAGTTATATAGCTAAATTGGAGGCTAAGCTCTCTCCACCCAAGACTGGAACAGCAGTCATGAGGCGAAGGTTAACACTTGCACCACACATCCAGCCTCACATAGACATACTAAACCAGCACTGGCAAAAAATACACATAAATACACAAAAATTATACTCGGAGGCTCTAAATAAAAACCTGCAAAAGCATCACAGACCTCCAAAGCAGACAACCAAAAAGCTTGCACCTCCTGTCACAAACCAGACAACACATAAAACACAAAATCAGTGTGCTGTACAATCACAGTCCTTAAGGCGAAGTAACGTACCTAGCACACTAGTAATAGACGACTCTATAGTCAAGCACACTGATGTCCCACTCACTAGGCTGGACAAGGAGAAGGTTACTGTTAGCTGCCTGTCGGGAGCCAGAATCCCCCACATAACACAAGCACACAGGTCACTCCAGAACAAGTACAAATATGACTCTGTCATTGTTCATGTTGGTGTGATTGACCTGAGATGTACCTCCCTGGACTACATGAAAAGAGACATGGAAAAGCTCTCTGATCATGTAGCCCAGGTGGGTATGACCCTGACCCTGAGTAGCATCCTGCCCTTAACAAGAATTATACAGCAGTATAAAGAAAAAAATGATCAATTTCAACAATTGGCTAAGATTTTGGTGTCATTCAAAGGGGATCCAGTGTCTGTCAGCCTGGGACGACATGCTCGACAGGCATCGTTGCTTCGCAAGAGATGGCTTGCACCTGTTACCCCTAGGCTTTCGAATACTGGCCAAGGCTCTTGCTGCCCCCATAGTGCCTTTTTTAGGCAAGGCTCAAAAGCCGAACCCACCTCCATAAACAGCACAAATAAAAAAATGAGGGTTATGCTACTCAGTGCCAGGAGTTTAAATCTCAAAATGCATGCACTCGAAGCACTCCTCAGTATGGAGAACGTCGACATCTGTACAGTAACTGAAACCTGGTTCAAGGCTCCACAGAGTACCCCAGCACTACCAGGCTACAACTCATACCAGACATTTTGGCCACAGAACATGGACCGAAACACAAAAGGAGGGGGTGTATCCATATTCATCAGGGATACCTACACCACCAGGTTAGTGGCGCAGCATGATACCTCCGAGATCATTCATGTGCAACTAACATCAGGCAAATCTGCAATGCAAATTGTGGCCTGCTACAGATCACCCTCCATGACCCAGGACCACCACTCCGCCTTTCTTGAGACACTGGAAAACATTAAGGTCCTACCGAATACCCTGATATTGGGCGATTTCAATTACCCTACTGTTAACTGGGAAAACTACTCAAGTACAAACTCCCTGTCCAGCGCTTCCTGGAATTTATCAACTCAAATGCCCTGGATCAGCTGGTAAACTCCCCTACCAGAGGTGAAAACATATTGGACCTGGTCTTCACCAACATGGGTGACATGTGTTCCACACCAGAGGTCAACCCATCACTGGTTAGATCAGACCATAAACTAATCACTCTGGATGTCCACACCCCACCACCACCCCCAACTAAGGAAAATACAGTAAAAAACTTTTCTAAAGCAAACTTTACCTTACTTAACACTGAGGTGGTAAGTTTTACAGCCCCCACACTAAAGGATAACGCTGCCCAAGATGCAGAAACCTTTACAAATGCACTCTATGAGCACCTACAAGGATGCATGGATCATGCCATCCCTAGCAAAACCAAGACTCACTCCCCTAAGAGAAAGAAACCGGTCTGGTGGACCCTTGCCATAAACAGGCTATACAATAGAAGGAGGAAACTAGTTCAGAAAAAAAGCAAATCTCAAGAAGGAAAGATATCCCTGATCAGTATCAGTAAGAAACTAAGGTCCCTCATAAAATCCTCCAAGGCTAACTTCGAAAGAAAAATAGCCAAGGATTCGAAAGATAACCACAAAACCTTCTTTAGCTATGTCAAGAATCTCAGTGGCAACTCACAGATATGCTCTGAGCTAGTGCAAAACAGCACAAAATATACTGAACCCACTGATATTGCCAAAATCCTGGCAGATAGATTCAGTGCAAACTTCACCCCCACTCACCCCCAAAAGAGCCCACAACAATACCGGAAAAGTGTAGTGTCCCGGAAATCACAGACTCACAGGTGAAAACAGCCCTTTCAAAAGCCAAAAGCACACCATCAATGGGGCCAGATGGTGTCCCAGGCTGCGTCTTGCATGAACCACAGAATGAACTAACCCCCCACCTAAACACACTGTTCAACCTCAGCCTCTCCACAGGCTACGTGCCCATAGAATATTGCACAGCAACGGTTATTCCGCTCCACAAAGGAGGGGCCACAACTGACCCTGGTAACTATCGCCCCATAAGCCTGACTAGCCTGGTCTGCAAGGCTATGGAGCGCATCATCATGGAACTCATTAACAAAGACATTGAGAACCTCCAAACACTTGACCTGACCCAGTTCGGCTTTGTTAAGGGCAGATCATGCTTACTAAACCTGGTTGACTTCTTCGAGACAGTCACCAAGGCCATTGATGAGGGGAAGGTAGTTCACACAGCCTACCTTGACCTCACCAAGACTTTTGACACCATTCCCCACTCAGGAATTATAAAAAAACTCACCAGCCTGAACATAAACCCCTACGTCACGAGATGGGTTGCCAGCTGGCTTGCAGACAGAATTCACACGGTAAGAATAGCAGGCTCCAGGTCCAACTCTAAACCAGTCACAAGTGGTGTCCCACAAGGCTCAGTCCTGGGACCCCTACTGTTCGGCATATACTTCTCAGAAGTACAGGCAAACACAGGAGGACTATGGCTAACCAAGTTCGCCGATGACTGTAAACTGTTGCCATAACTGACTCTCTGGCTGACATGGACATTCTCCAAAAGGGCCTTACTGAGACGGACACCTGGTGTCAAAGTCATGGTCTCAAGCTAAATGCCAAAAAATGCATAGTCATTCCATTTGGGAAAAACAAAACACCCATGAATTACCACATAGGTGGCAGCCCCTTAATACAGAAGAGGTAACAAGAGATCTGGGGACCCAGGTAAATAGTGATCTCTCCTTTGACAATCATATTGCCAAAGTAGTTAGGAAATCCTTCTATGTAGCCCATCTAATTGCTAAAGGGTTCACATCTAGAAATAAAGAGGTTATAGTGCCCCTCTACTCATCACTCATCAGACCCATCATAGAGTACAATGCCCCGTTTGGGATGTACCTCACAAGACACTTCCAACAGCTGGAAAGACCACAAAAGTACCTCACCAAGAGGATTACTGATCTCAAACATTTGTCCTATGCAGCCCAACTGGAAAAACTCCAGCTGTACTCAGTGGCATATCACTTACTCAGAGGTGATCTCTGCCTGACTTACAAAGCCATGTCCAACTCAAAACTGATGGATATGCTCCACCTAAAGAAATCCAAGTCACTGCGAGCCACTCACTCTAATGAGCTAAACCTTGCCACAACAATAAATAGAACATGCTGGAGGGATAGATTCCTGTCACAGAGACTCCCCATGCTTTGGAACAAAATTCCTAACTACATTAGGCAGAGACCCTCACTAACACTCTTCAAGAGAAACCTTGGGTAACAGAAAATACACCTCTGGGATCACTTCATTGGCTCTTCTTGACAGAGGCTCAGTTAATTAATCAATGGGGTGGCAAAAGCTGACACACTCTGGCTAGGCTTATAAATGCCCTCAGGCAGATAGCCTAGTACCTACCCATGAACCTATGTTCCCTTCCATGACAGGAAGAACTGTTGGCTTTGTTTTTGACAGATGAATGTCTAAAATTTGCAGAAAATAAACAAAAAAGTATTCAGTAAAGCTCTCAAAAGTAAAAGAAAAAATATAAATTTAATTCAGAAGTGAGTAGAACCTATTAAAAAGAAAAAGTATGACTGCCTTCTTGTTCTAGGACTTATTCATCCAGTGCTGAGGCTGGCTGCACTTTCTCTGTAGTTTCTGTTAACTAGAATTCAGACTGAGTTGTTTGTGTGCCTGAGCAGCAGTTACCAGTAAATGTGCTTACTAGATATAAAATCAAACATAGCTTCATTAGCTCTGTTGACATTCATACAGATATTTCATAAGATAGTTCTGGAGGTTAAGGACATTGAGACACAGGTTTGCATTGCAGAAGAGTAGAACTTCCTCAAGTAACTAAGGTTCTTATCTGCTTTCTCTTTCCTGCTTACAACTAACTTCATGAAATTAGCAGTGGAGATTATTCTTGTAACAGCTTCACTAAGAGAGGCTTTTGAAATAATGTTAGTTTCCTTCAGTGACTCAGAATTCAAGATTGAATACTCAAAACCTACAATTGCACCTTTCAAGGATTTAGACAAAAAGAAAGCTACAGAGAGGAACTGGTCTACCATGTCCTCCTTAGAATGAGTGTGTTCATTTGTATCTCAGGGTTTATTCTGTAAGTATATTATATCTGTTCTTAAAGATGCGTCTTTTCAGTTTTTTGGGACTCATTCTCAAGATCTCAGCTTTACTAGATATTGCAGGAAAAACCTATAACTGGACTTTTTCAAAAATGTCTTCATCAAAGATGAGAATCCCATAAATAAGTCCCATAATCCATGAGAGGAATTCCTCCCTTATTCAAAACATTCCAGGACTTATGCAGTAAGAATTATCAACATCCTAAGTTTCATTTACCAACTGAGTCCCTGCAATGGAAATGCTGCCTATGTTATACATTAAAACAAACAGAATCATGTTTTTAACAGCTTTTCCATTTGAGGGGGCTGTATCTCAGCAGCAAGTACCATGAGCCACCCCGACAGTGTTATTCATTCAGGTGGAGTGATCCTGGGCAGTGAGCAGTGTCATTCATTCAGGAGGTGCGATCTTGGACAGTGAGCAGTGTCATTCATTCAATAGGTGTGATCCTGGGCTGAGTTCAGTGTTATTCATTCAGGAGGAGTGATCCTGGACAGTGAGCAGAGTCATTCATTCAGGAGGAGGGATCCTGGACAGTGAGCAGAGTCATTCATTCAAGAGGAGCGATCCTGGACAGTGACCAGAGTCATTCCTTCAGGAGGAGTGATCCTGGACAGTGAGCAGAGTCATTCATTCAGGAGGAGGGATCCTGGATAGTGAGCAGAGTTATTCATTCAGGAGGAGCAATGCTGGACAGTGAGCAGTGTCATTCATTCAGGAGGAGCGATCCTGGACAGTGAGCAATGTCATTCATTCAGGAGGTGTGATCCTGGACAGTGATCAGAGTCATTCCTTCAGGAGGAGTGATCCCGGACAATGAGCAGAGGCATTCATTCAGGAGGAGCGATCCTGGACAGTGAGTCATGTCATTCATTCAGGAGGTGTGATCCTGGACAGTGAGCAGTGTCATTCATTCAGTAGGAGTGATCCTGGACAGTGAGCAGAGTCATTCCTTCAGGAGGAGTGATCCCGGACAGTGAGCAGAGGCATTCATTCAGGAGGAGCGATCCTGGACAGTGAGCAGCATCTGGACAGTGAGCAGTGTCATTCATTCAGGAGGAATGATCCTGGACAGTGAGCAGAGTCATTCACTCAGGAGGAGTGATCCTGACAGTGAGCAGTGAGGGGTGACCTGGAACAGTTTGCAGTGTCATGCATCAGTAAAGAGACTCTGGATAGTTACCAGTGTCATGCTTTCAGGAGGGAGTGACTGTAAACATTGAATGTTCCCATACAGTCTGATATTCTATCAGCTTTCTAAATTTATAAGAATAATATTTAAAATCTGTCTCAGACGTTGAGCCTTTGTCCCAATATTATTTTTGACTTTGTCCAGAATTCATGCAGTAAGAGGATGAAAGGTTTGTCTGAGAACACAAATATTTTTGTGTATTACATGACACTGGTAACCTCATTTAGAAGCAAACTGAAACCATACCTTAAATCACATTGGTTATGCCCCTGTGTTAACCCGGACTCACTTCTTCACTTGTCCCTAGACACTAATCCTCATACCTGTATAAGCTAGTTACTTTTCTATTAACAATAATGTGTGTGTGACTTTACAGTTTAGTAGTGTCATTGTACATATTTTGTATGAATATCCATAGCTGGTGTGTACTATGATTATCTTTATTTCTTTCTGATTAATACATTACATGCAATGAAATGTAATGATTGCCAAAACTTTGTAATGTACCTGTGTTTTTGTAAATATTACTCTGTTTGTGGAGATTTTCTCCCCGGGCCTCCACTGAAAATGGGCATATATCCAGTTGGGCCAGCCCGGTCAACAAATGTAAAATAAATTAATAAATAAACAAAATAAAAATTTTAATACCATGGGGCTAAAATATGACCCACGGTGGTGGTGCTGCGTTAGCGTTGTCGCCTCACAGTAAGACACTGTCCGGTTCGATTCTCAGCTAGAGCGTCTTCTGCGTGGAGACATGCGTGAATGGGAGTACCTTCGTTGAAGGTTGTGCGTCAGGCCTGGCAAGCCGGTACGTAAAAATCAACTGCCAATCATTTGCGGACCGGAGTTCCGCTGTGGCGACCCCTAACCGGGAAAAGCCGAAAGACACAAACAATAAGGCTAAAATATCTATCTTCAGTTACTAGACCTGTAGGGAGATTGAACTGCTCAACCATTCAGAAGAAAAGTCATGATATAGGACTCACTGAAAATTGATGCTTCATCTGGTGACATTGCATTTAGCACCATAGCTGGAACAGCACCACTCCAGGAATTGCATATTTATGAGTGTTTTGATTTGGACTGGTGCACATATTGACAAGCTGGGATATTATGTCCATATATTATGCTGTAAGGAAGAACATTTTGCAAAACCCCCCTTCAACTGCTTGTTAATGTCATTAAGTAGAGAAACATGGTTACACCATAGATGTGTAGACACTACAGCAATAACTTAATTTAGGGTTATAGGAATAGTCAATGGTGGATGGTAAACAAGCACATATATTAGCAATGTTTTCTGTTAAGACAAATTCAGAAATATAGTTGACTTCATGATCTGAGTTATTTGTAGATGATGAAAAAATTGCATAGTCTTTTGTTGCCCACATGACCTCACTCAGTGGCTCCCCTACCTGTTCCGTATCAGCCCATCTGTTCCTGTAAGGTGATAATTGGACACTCACAAGCAAGGCAAGAGCCCTTCAGCTCCTTCATTCATTTCTACCTGAGAATCCCCATCAGTCCTTGTTCCCCAGCAAGAGGAAGATGATATGAAGATTGCCAGTTTGCTGTTTCTACACAGCAGCCTACCCCATCCCTCTGAGAGCACAACCCTCCCTCCTTGGCAATACTTCCAAACTCTTCTGAGGGCAATCATGCCTCTGCATATTGAGGTCCCCTTGGCTTAACCTGCAATGCACATGAACAGGGCAGGTTTTGTAGGCTTGGTGCCCACTAGCTGTATCATTTACTGACACCACTAGGTGTGGTGTCACTCATGTGGTATGTGGTGAGTTATAGCTACTTCCCTCCCCCAAGGGTGGGCAAGCTGAAGGTGGTTGCTCACTGCTGTAGCCACATCCTTTAGGCACCCAAGCAGCTAATGGAACATGGATCACCTGCAACAAAGGGGGTCTATATTATAAGACTGAAAGAGCAGAACCACGAACATCTAAAGAGCGAAAAAAAACAGAACCTCGAAATGCTGTTTGTCAGATCGCGGTACAGTGAAGATTGGAATATTTGCCCTTTCCTCACTGTAGTGCGATCTTGGAGTTGGAATATGTATTATATATTTAGCAGGGGGGTGTGGAGTGCAGCCCCCCACAATCTATAATAGCAAGTTCGAGGTTCCGTTTCTTTCGTTCTTTAGGCGTTCGCGGTTTTAATTTTTTGGTCTTTTAATATAGACCCCAACAAAGGTAGGTCTTTATCCTTTAATACCACAGACTTGGATTATAGTCAGCATTATTTTTTATTAAAGAAGTACTCCACCATCAGTATATATTCTGGTGTTTGAATTTGAAAACCCTTTTATAGACTGAGAGCGAATGTCATCGGGTCTTATTCAAGAGTCTGTAATTCCTATAATATCAGGTTTATGAAGTTACATCTGGGTCTTGAATGCAGAAAATTTGTTTCTGGTACTTCCACTGTTAACAGATGTAATGCTAACAGCCTTCATAGCAGAATGAAAGTAGGAATGTAGGCTGCCATGTACAAAAAGGCGTAAACAATAGCAGTAATGATGTGACCACTTATAATATCATCTTGCTGTAGAGAAGGTTGCAATTAGAAAGGAATTTCATGCAGATGAATATTTTAAAAATAAGGAGTCAAGAAGTGGCATAACAATCTCATATGTAAGAACTGCTTTCCTAGAAGTGAGGTGGGTAGTTATTAGGAGGTATTATTGGCCCCTACACCTTTCAGCCAAAGACAACCTGTAGAGTTTTATAGCAGGAGACAAGTCTAAGCACTTGTGTGCTTTTGCAAGTTCTTAAAATATGGAGTCACTTAATAGATTAGCCAGACAAGCAATTACTAGCAGGTGAGTAGACCTACATACCTTATACTTCAAGACACATTACAAATACTGTAGAGAGATACCGTTTTCTTCAGATAGTAGATATTTTGATAAAACAAGCACAGTTAAACAGCGACATAGATACATAAATGAATGTAACAGTCCCTGATTTGCCTGATTAGATAGTGCAGTTACAAACCTTTGAAAAGAAAGAGATTCATATGTACAGATCATGATACTAATTAGCATATCATTACTGGAAGAACTAGACATAACTACACATGAACAGTCATTTCCCTGTTGGCTTACATTTACCAAACAACCAGAGTCAGTTTGTATATTATCTGTGCATAGCATGATGCCTTTTTACAGTTAGGATGTTTTCTACAGGACTAGCATTGTATATATTGCAACAAAATTAGAAGATCTGAAATATTGTGTATATAAAAGGCTAAATGTCCAAAACTTGTTAAAGACTGGTAGTAAAGGCAGCATCTTGCAGAAAAAAATATGTCGTACTGATTATTTTTTAATGAAGAGACATGCAGTTGTATGCAGTGAATAGTTGGTGTGTCCATCCAGATAAATATTTGTAAAGAATTCCTAGCTCAGCATCAGGATACTGGGAGAAGATAAGTGCCTGGTGTATATCTGGCTTGAGTTAAGCAGTTAAAACATGTAATGCTTTATATAACTTAAAACATTGAAAAATCCAGAAAGCAAATGCAGCTCTACACTTACAGAATGTCTTTGGAGTCCTGAGTTGCTAGGACAGATGAATGAACTGAGGGAGAATGGCATTTGACCTTTTTCAAGAGTCTCTAAGTCCTATGATATCAAGTTGACGAAGCTTTTGTTTAAGCAAAATAAAAAGAGCAAAGTGACACAAACAGATACTACCTACTAACAAAAAGTAAGAGATGTGAAGGTCTCTGTCACTCACATAAGATCATTCAAGAAGCTTGGTTTGTAGTCAGTCTGATGGCTCAGTGTAAATACTGATTCCACACCAAAAGCAAAGCACACAAGGCATCCATAAACTGGAGTAATGACTTGGTTGAAAATGTTAGTTATGTGCCAGTAACAAACAATTAACTGATTACATGAATGGAGTGAATCTAGAAAATAAACAATCTGCTCTCATGACTCAGCAATATTTATTTATTTATTTTACATCTGTTAACTGGGAAATTCTGACTGGACTAGGTCCATTTACAGTGGAGGCCCAGGGAGAAAAGCTCCACAAAAGAAAAAAAAATTTTTTTACAGAGTAGTGCAAAACAAGAGCAGAATATTTATATACAGAGTAGAATAGCAATCATGTAGATTATTAAAGAAAAAAAGTTCAGATATTTACAATAGAAATGCAAGCAGACAAGACACTTTGGTAGTAAAAGAAGTTACAAATAGCAAAGGGGAAGCTACTTATATGCTGAACTCATGAATTATTTGAGTTGTAGTGCTATACAAAAGTTACAGCACCTAACTTAGAAGGGACATAGGAGGAATAGGCTAGGAAAGGTTTAAGTTTAAGTAATACAGGGACATAGCCAGGTATTGATTAAATGTGATTTGAGGGAGTTTTTGAAGTGTGAGGTGGTGTTGGCATTGGTCAGTGAGGGGGTTGGCGGTTCCAGCTCCTAGCAACGGAGTGGGAATAAAGCGCTGTTCCTGCAGTATTATTTGCTCTAGTCTTACAGAGGAGAGATTTATCACAAGAACGGAGAGGGTGATTAGCTGTGTAGTGTGTAAGTAGTTGAGTTAGTGATGGGGTTTTATTAGGGTATTTGAGAATATTGTAGGCAGTGAGTAACTGGTGGTAATTAAGTCGTTGAGGTAGTTCTAGCCAATTTAGGTCTCTTAGAGCAACACAGTGATGTGTTCTGAAGGAGGTATTTTTAGCAAACTTTGCTATCTTATTGTAGCATGACTAGATTATCTAGATCTGTTTTCCTGATTTGGGTGATAATTGGTGCTACATACTTTAGTGTGGACAATAAATGAGTCTGAGCTAGAGTGAGTCTTGCTTGGTCTGAGAGAAAGTTTTTGTGTCTATATAGTGTGCCCATTTTTTGTAAACTTTATGGTTTGTGAGATATAAACATCGAAGTAAAAGTTTTTGTCAATTTCAATGCCAAGTAGCTACCTGTTGTGTTACTAACACTGCTTTATTAAATTAACATTGCAAAAGGATGAAAAGAAGATTATTTTCAAGAGTTTAATTTGTAGAATACTGTTTCTAGCACCAACGTAGTTTGAGATGGAATATTTGCTGTTTACCTTTATTTGCCAGAAATGTTCTTAAAAAAAATTAGGGGTATCATACTTAAAAATGTGAGAGATCAAGCTAGCCATCACAGTGTTCCTAGAACATGTAATACTGGAATTTCCTTGTCAAGAAGCTATGCTTGTGCCAGAAATACACTGGGACACAAAACATAAGACAGTAGACACAGAAATATGCTCTCTAGAAGTCAAGTTTTCATTCTCTCAGAACAGTCTGGGGTTCCAGGATGCTCTAGTTTGCTGCAGTTTATCAATGTGAAACGTTTAGCTATTTAGTCTTATTTTTGCTGAGAAATCTAAGGAGCCTACATTTTCTCTGGCAATGCCAGAGTTAAATAATTTCAGGCGTTAATGTCACAAAAGTGTTTAAGCACTGAACACTGTATGGATTGTTAAAATATAAAAAAAAAAAATCACATAAATACAAAGTATGGTAAATAATTATGGTAGTAAATAAGTTAAAATTTTATGGTAGGTGACATTGAAATAGACCAAGCGACCTTCTGGAGTACCTGTGCTGCACAGTCCTGGAGTCTCAGCAGTCACTTCAGCCATCTGTTGTTGCCCTTCATTCTAGAAACACTACAAAATGTCATCAAGTAATAAACTATTAACCCATCTGTATTTGGCTGCTCAGAAACAATGACTGAATTCAAAGATGCTTGGGACAGGCATAAGGCCCTCCTTATGTGGACTTGTGAGGATATGTTTACTGGGAAGGGTATAAGTCCCAGGATAGCCTTAAAACAGTAGGAAGTACAACTTATCCATGTAAAAATGTGGCAGAGTAGGTTAGCCATGCAGTCCTTGTCTGATGTCAAGATCTATGATTTTATGCATGTGGCGGAGTTCATTTTGAACTAGTATGCTACTTCTTCCAAAAAAAAAAAAAAAAAAAACAACAAACCTTGGGGAATTGTTTTATAAGCATCGTGATGTTTTTAATTTTCAGTACTGCTTCTTTATCTACAGCTTCTTCAGGAAAAACTGTTCCAGGCATCTCCATGAAAAAGCATCTCTTCACATAACCTACATATACACAGCTTTCATTCTGTCGTCTCTGCAGGAATTAGGCCTGCAGATGTTCACACAGTGCTAGAGCAGTAGCCTCGCTACCTGTGTAGGGGAAAACTAACTTCTTGTCTTCTACTACTGATGCATGTATCCCAGGATCCTCTCAAGGTTTCATTCTGTCTTGTCTGATTGGCTGAACACCTTTAGATCATCTGATATAACTATGTTTGAGTACCATTTCATTTTAGTTGCTGTTGATAGCTTTCCCCCAGTATGTAGTATCCCCCTGTGTTTTTCTGTTGAAGTGCATTTTATAACACTTCATTAAAGCAGAAATACATATTCTGAAAGTTCATCCATAAGTCTCTTCTCATTAGTCTTTTGCACCGTCTGTGTTGAGTGAGGTTGATTTTTTTACATGAAAGCGGCATTCATATAACTGCTGAAGTCTGTAGTGTCACTGATAGAGTCATTGAAGATGGGTGGCTCTATTTGTGAAGTTTATGTTATAATGCCATTATGGAATCTATCAACTTTTGTTTTTAATGCTTATTTTTGCTTATGATTATTGTGTCGTGTTGCCAGTTTCATGGGTGCCACAAATAGTCTCAAAACAGCCATCAGCATTTCAGACTTCCATTCCAGCCATATCCAAATGGAGGAATTGGGAAAAGGTAGTCCCTCTGTGTACTGGCTTGGTCTGTCTTGACAGTTATATGAGGCTGTCAGGGAATTGATAGACCAGTACTATCATATTAAGTTTTCATCTTCTTCCCTCGCTATCACATCTCATGCTGTATGCATCCCTTCACTGAAAAGCAGTGGCAAAAGGGGGGGGGGGTCTTTCTCATTGAAAAAGAATAGCCATAAAAGTTGTCCCTACAAATTAGAAAATACTCAGATATTATTTCATATTGTTTTAAAAAAATGTAGGGCATACATTTGGTCTTAAAGGGCCTCAGAACATTTACACCACAGGAGTTGTTTTACATAGCTACACTTCAGACCATTTTTATTTCTTTGTTATCTAGGAGTTAGACCAACTGAATATTTCACATAAAATTTGCAGTGTGTTCAAAAGCACATTCATAGAGGTAGATTAAGCTATCCAAACTATTGGCTAGCAAGTTCTTTCTAAAGTTAGACATCTCATGTCTCCTTTTGGGGTTAGGAAGAACACTGCAGTATCCACATTATGTAGAGTGCAGGACTCAGGAGGAGTCATAGCTTCATGTAAATGTTCTAAAGATAACATGCACTTCTTTAATTAGCCCTCATTAGGCCAATCATTGAGTATAATTCTCCATTTGGCATGTATCTGTCCAGACACGCACAACTGGAACACCCACAGGGATATCTTACTAAATGGACACAAAGCCTAAACAATATGTCCTGCATGGACTTCCTCGAAGTTGTGCCACTATACTTGATATCTTGCGAACTGCCAAAAGGTGACCTGTTTCTGGCATACAAGGCATCCTTACCAGTCTGCTTAGTTCTTCCTTGCCCCATCTGCAAGAAGAAGAAAGCTGTCAGGGAGTTTTTGGGTGTCAGACTGGCTTCTTCTTTGCCTCAGCCACAGATGGGTAATTCTATTGTGGCTGGACATGTTTTTTTGTCTTTGTATTGCTTTCATTGGTCACTCTGGTGTAGTACCTGCATCTACTACAAACCAGGTGATAGATACACATCCAGTGTGGCTGTAGGGTTGCCCTCCAAGGTTAAGGGAGAACTACTTTTGTTGATTGTGAAAGAAGTGGTGGATGTAAGTATACAATTTAGCTGGGAAAGGGAGCCTGAGCCCCAGAAGAGTGTACCTGTTTTGGGAAAGTATTTTCCAGGGATTTTCCCAGGAAAGTAAAAAGTATGGTTTCTCCTTTTTCTATTTTAAAGGACAAGGAAGACTTGCTGGGATGTAGCAGTGAACTGATTTCTTTTTTCAATGTACCTGTTTCCTCTTCTGATAAGAAGAAAAAAAAGAGTCTCCTTTCTTTCTGATATTGATTTTTTTCAGACAGTAGAACAGGAATTGGAGGGAAAATATTCTGTTTAAGGGCTCTTTTCACAAGCAAAAGACTCTCTGAGGAAAGTGTAGCTCTAGATTTCCCTCCAAATGACTCTTCTTTTTCTGAAATCATATCTAAAAATGAAATACGTTTTTCAATAAGAGCAGAATGACATTTCTATTGTCCAGCGACTATATTATGATTTGTTACAGCTGGATATTCTTCATCCTGAAAGGTATTATAGAGAGTTTGCAAATGCGGGGTACGATCTGGACCTCCCTTCCCCGTGTGTTTATGTACCTCCCCTGTTGTTGTCAGTAAAAACGTGCACAGGTTCTGAGGACCAGAGATAATTTATGGCTTTGGTTTTCAGAATTTATTGCTACCATCATCTCTTTCATATTTATTTGATTTTGTCTATTGTATTTATTCCACAGACCTTGCACTTTCACCCTTTGGAACTCTCTCCCCACACCAGATCTGAAGCATCTATTTTTTCACACTGAAGAGGAAGTGGAAAGGAGAAAGGAAGACCTAGATTCTGAAAGAACTGGTCTATCCATCAAAGTACTTTCTTCCTTAAAAAATCCAAAATAGGGATCTGAAATGATAAAGGACATAGATGACCACAATGATTTGAGGTACAACTAAACTTTTTCTTAAGTAAAGTCCTGGAATTATAAGAATCATAGAAGCCAAGTATTTCAGAATCTTGAGAAATTCCTTGGCAGACACCATACTTTGATGGGAAAAACGTGGGAAGATGTTTTAGTACACCCCTACTTTTCCTAGAAGAAAAAAGTACTTCCCAGGACAGAATCTAGCAGACATACCAGAGAAAAATATTTCGTGAGAACAGATGGGAGAAGATTTCTGTGCATTCACTTGAAACCTCAGACTGAATAGGAGTTTCTGAACCCTTGCCAAAGACTGTAGACAATTCAAAAGAGTCAGCAAATATAAGCCAATCATCCAAATATGGAAAAATATGAATGCCTTGGAGTCTAAATTATGCAATTACTGTAGCCATTATATTTCGTAAAGATCCTTAGTAGATAGTCCAAATGGTAGAACAGAGAACTGACAGTGTAAGTCAGATACAGAAAATCTTAAACAGCTCAATTCATGCCTTCTCATAAACCTCACTCCTCCTGAACATTATTCTGAATGTATTGTTCTCACAAATTCCGTTTATTTCTATGTAATTTGCTCCTTCAGTTTTCTAAAGATCCCTCTCCAAATACAGTTGGTTTAGATTTTGATTTCCATTTTCTAGTGATTGTTTTTTTGGCAGCCTACAGAATTAAACGTAATAAGGCCTTACTATATATATGCAATTCAGATCCTGTGCCTCAGCTCAAAGTAATAATTTCCTTAGTTACAGCTATTTGCTCCCCTAATATTTCTGACAGAGTACTCTCTAACATTTTTTTTTTAATCTGCCAACTCTTAACACTCCCAAAAACATGTACCCAATTACTTCGCCCTTCTCCATCACACCTCTAACTTTTGGTATCTATCTGAGGAAGAATTCTTTGAAGTCTGCTTGAGGTATAAAAACAGCTATGCAAACACTTCCAAACAAAAATCCTTAACCTTCTGGACTATGTTGCATACTTGGGAGACATATACATATTCCCTCCCATTGTTCACTTGTAAATTGCTTTTCCAGTCAGCCTCTTCCTAATTTTTTTAACCTCCTCTGATTGAGTCTTATAGTTCTCATGAAATATTTTATATTTACTACCAATTATCCCCTTTTAGCAGCAGATTATGTTCTAGATTTGACTGCAAACTCTACCAGAGCAGGTCTTTCACTTAGGACTCTTCTATCCCTTTCTCTTTGTCTATACTCTGATCTCAATCCCTGATAGAGAAGGCAGTCTCTTACCTGCAGTCCAAACTTCTTTTTAGCCTCATCCTATTCTATTACCTCTCCCTGTCTAGTTGTTTACTCTCAATACCTTGGTTCCTTTGTCAGTTTTTTTAGTAAATTTCTGCCCCCTCTTTTCTATTTTTGTATCCATGCTTGTAGTTACCCCTGTTGGCAAAATCTCCATTCTTCATTCATGAGTCAGCTTAGTTCTTGAAATACTTTCTGCAACTTTCTGAATATAATATTCTTTATGGTATTTATTATTCTCCTTAAGGATCTGCATCCATAATCTTACACTCTCCTTATTTCTTGATGACGATGATGATCATCCCTTTCTGCTTTGAATTAGAACCTCTTGCTTATGTGTATGAGCCTTAACCGTGTAGCTGTAAAGTATCTCTTCAAATCAGGTAATGCTAAGCCACCTTGCTTTATTGGGAGGATCAACTTATCCCATTTAATTGTTGCCTTCTTTCCCTCCCAGATAAGTTTCTTCAACTCTGTGTTGCTTATTGTCTACAGCTTTTCCTGCAGTTAATAAAAATATACCGGACCATAATATAAAAGTAAAGGGAATAAAAACATTTTCACTCCTTGTATCTTACTATCCCTATCCATAAACAAGAGCTTACAGTTTCTCAATTTTTGTATTATATTTTGTTTAGTTACTTCCCACATATCCTTATCTGTCATAACAGAAGCCTTTTTAATCCATACTCTTAAATACCTCATCTTATCATATGCCCATAAATATAAGTGTTGTTCAATAAAAACATACATAGGTACATCATTTATGGCTACAGCTTTTGTTTTATCTTTTTATATCCTGAAAAGACCTGAAACTGGTTCAAAGTGTTCCCCCAGCTCTGAGATGTCCTTTTCTGGATGTATCAAGTACAATATAATATCATTTGCAAATAAAGCCAACTTACCTTGACTGCCATAACAAGTATATCCTTGAATTTCTGAGCCCTTTATTTTCTTTGCCAGTAGCTCTAATTATAAAGCAAATAATAAAGGGGAAAGGGGATCCCCTGCCTTCTTCCTCTGTTCAAACACAACTTATTGGAGGGGAACCTCAGAATTTAATTCTTGCCTTCAGTCTTTCATATATCCTCCTAATTAACCTTACTATTGTATTATCGGATGCAAATGCTTCCATTGCACAAATCATAAAATCCCAGCTTACTGTATTGAATGCTTTCTCTACATCATGACCCACCTACAACAGCAGTATTTTCTTATGTTTTTATTTTCTATGGATCATCATTATTCTAGTAATGTTGTCAAATGTTTGCCTTCCCTCTACAAAAATCACACTGATCCATACCTTTCAATTCTTATATTTAGTATAGACATATACACTTTAGAATCATGGTTTAAAATTGAAATGGGTCTATATGAGGCTGGATCTGATGGGATTTTACCCCCTCTGGTTAATACAGTCACCACAGCTTTCTTCCAAGATGCTGGTGCTACCTCTTCTTTTCCAATACTATTAAACAAAATATTCCAGATTTTCTGTTTTTTTTCCTCCTAACATCCAAGCTTCCACAAGGATACCATCTGTTCCTGAGACTTCCTTGCAGGTTGATTATATATCACCATTTTTATCGCATCTCCTCCAGTTTTAACTATTAGTTGTTGAACATTATTTTCCTCTAATATTATCATAATCAAGTCTTCCATATATATATTTCCATTTGTGCTATTGTTTTGGTTTCCATATTCATCTGCCTTATATACATTTTCATAAACTTTCTGAAATACCTCTAATATTTCTATAGTGTCTCTGGTTATTTTTCTCTCTAAGTTTAGTGACAACCCTTTCTACCTTCTGCTGTGTAAGTTGCTATGCTAAAAGTTTTTGTGCTCTGGAGTTGTCATCAAAAATTTTGCTTAACAGCAATCTTTCTAAAGTCATGCTTATTATACACATATTCTGTTATTTTCTCTTTAGCACTTTGCACTTGCTCCTCCTCCTTTTTTTGTGAGATTCCCCTTATCTGCAATATTTTAACTTTTATCAGCCCATCCTAATAACTCTTATTACATCTTAACCATATCCCTTTCTCTATTATTTCTACTCTAGTTTTAAACTCCATTTTCATTTTATTCCACTAACTAGGTATTACTTCTGAAGAAATTTCTGGCCTCTCTAATAACTTTTGAATAATTTCCATTACCTATTCCTTAAATTCCTCTCTTTTTAATGGGTAGGTGGGAACATGCCAGAGTCTAATTTTTACTTTATTTCCCTGAATTTTTATCTAAGTTTTTATTGTTGCATGATCTGAAATAGTTATTGGATGTGTGACAAAGCTTTCAATTAAATGCACATGCTCTTATCAAATGCAATTTCTGTCCAGTCCAGCCCAGTTATTGTACCTTTGGGAATAATATGCAAATCCTGTATGAGTTCCTACTGCTGAATTCACATCTTCCATACCAAACATTTTCAGAAATTTCTTCTGAAATTGGTCCCCAGATACATCCATACCATTGCAAATCAAGTTCCGGTACCCACTTATAAGTAATATTCTCTGCTGAAAGCTGATTATTTCTTCCAAAATATTCTTAATCTAATAGCCTCTTGCTACCACAAATATATCGTCTTTTTTCCTCATATATCACTATTGGAGCCCCTCTAGCAATCAGTAATATTTCTCCCCTTTTTCTTTGTCCCTAATATTCTGCTAAATATCAATCTTGAAATCCTTCCTTTGTTAAATTCATATGTTCATTTATTTTAAAATGTGTCTCCTGCAGCATTGCTGTTTGCACTCTGCATTTCCTAATATACCTCAGTATTCTTTCCTTGTTGGCTGTACCTGCAAGGCCGTTTACTTTCCAAGATACTATGGATAGAGTAGCCATTATGATAAAAAGCTATTGTTCCTACATATTATGCATGATTTTTTTTTCTAGATGTGTATTTCTACTTGTGTCTTACTTGCATCGACTAATGTGTGGCAGGCTGATCTTTGTACAGATGTTTCTTCTCATCTCCCTTTGAACCTATGCCACATTTCTCAAGATTTTTGCTGTAATGAAAACCATCAAACAAAAAATTAAAAACATTTCCAAAACACCCCCATCTTCTATTAACTCAGAACAAACACAGAAAATTATGTATATTTTTAACAAATTAAGTTTACTCTCCAGATAGGAACACTTACACCAATTGCTGTCTGTTCTTTTCTCTATTCATCTCCCAGATACGAAAAGCAGCTTGAAAGCTGTCAGAAAACAGTAACATTTTGCCCAAAGAAAAAGTATACTGGCTACCTTTAAATAAAGCTAAATTGTACAATATTCTATTAAAAGCATTAAAGTGGTAAGGCTGCTGGGGAGGCTAATTCTTTTTCACTTCTCATTATTTCAAACTTTATTTTTAACTGAACTATCATTGTGCCTTTAAATTTGCATTCCTTCAACAAAGAATGCCCAGAACTCTCAAGATGCATTGCTTGCACCTGCAGGCAGCTTGTCTTCATGTCAAAGTAGTCAGAAATGAGGGAACAAAACAGCTAACAAATTGCAGATGCATGAAGGAGTGTCTGTAAATTTCAGGTAGAATGTACAGAATTCCTGTAGCTAACTGCCTTCACTTGCAAAATTCTTAACTCCCACTGAGAATATTTGCTAATGGAGAAAAGCAAATATCTTTACTGATGCAAATAGCTTAGCATTTTCATGGCTTTCACCATGTTGTCTTGTTTTTCAAGCCTATTTGTTTACAGAAAAAAACATGCTTGCAGCTTATGCAGAGGACAGCTTGTCTCCTTGTGAAAGTTGTCAGCAATGAGAAAAAGAGAAACAAACAAACAAACAAACAAAAAATCTAACAAGGTGAAGATGCATGAATGAATCTTTGTAAATTTCAATCAGAACAGAATGTACAGAATTTTTTATAAATTTCATTCAGGACAGAATATTCAGAATTCCACTAGTTATCTGCTTTCATGCCTTCAATTGAAGACTTTTTGACTTACACTGAGAACATTTGCAAATGGGAAACATAAACAAGCTAATATCTTTGCAGATGCAACAGGCTTATAATTTTTATGACTTTTATCGTTCTGTCTTATTTTTCAAGCTTATTTGCTTACAGAAAACGTGCTTAAGACGTTAATCTAGATCCACTCTTGTAAAAACAAGTGAAGCTATCTTTTCACTTCTACTGATAATATAATCAGTACAATTTTACACCCCACCCCTACCCCAGCAGTCAAAATCAGAGCAGTATATTAACTAAACATGCTTCGGTTCCTCCTTTCTTCTTTTGTTATATTGTAAAGTTTATATTTTTACAACTAAAAAGATAAATGTTTAATTTAATATCTTTAACACATACAGCAGCCACTGAAAAGACCCCCCCACACACACACATTTAAAATACCCCTGACTGCACAATTCCATGAGGATATGGCAATGGGGCTTCCAGACATGCAGGTTCTTGTCAGCAGTCCATCTTCCAGAACAGTCTCTCTGGCTGACAGACTAACCAAGAATATTCTGATGCACCATAGGTGGTGTCTTAGCACCTGTATGACACAGGCAGCTGTTCAAGATATATGGACATTCAGTCCGTAGCCTATTAATCTCTCCCTTGAATTTAAAGTTCAGCAAGTTTTAATCCATGTTCCTTCCTCCTAACACCAAAAGCAATGGTGCTGTATATAGCCTCGACCCATTGATCTTCTTTATGTCTTCCCTGTGCTATCACTAATGATAAAATTCCTTTCCCAAAGTAAGGACCACAGGATTTTAATTAGTCTGCTTGCATTATAATTGCTTGATGACAGTAGACAAAATGACTGTATAAGTTTGCCCTTTAAGTGTATTTACCCCCATTCTGTTTTTACATTCCATCTTACCCTTTCTCCATCTGTCCTATGGTTCTTGAATTTCTCTCTGGACTCTGTGATCATCACCCTTTGCAGTACTCTATTTACATGGGTCTACAAACCTGTCTGTAAAGTAGTACTTTTAGGAATGCAGGGAGTGGTTAGCCCTTACAATCTGCTGCCTGTGCCCTCTTGTTCCCCACATATCTCCTGTTCAGGATTACCCCTTCACATCTCCCTTACATGATCTTGTGCACCAGTATCATGCCACCTGTCTCTTCTTACCTGAAGAGAGAAGAACTCTTGTTCTTCTAGTCTTTTGTGATAGCCCCTCTCCTCCACCCCACAGATCTTTCTGATAGCTTTCCTTTAACTTCCTTCCAGTAGTGGGTATCCCTTTCCGTGTATGACTCCAAAACTAAATGTATTATGCAAGGTGTGCTCTGACCACAGTCACATAGAGCGGAAGTATCATATCTCTGCTTCTGGAGTCTCTGCCTGCTGAGTATCACATCCACCCTACCATTCTGTTTGCTGCCACCATTGTTGTCTCATTCTGCATCTGGTGACTCAGTTCAGGTATTATCAATGCCTTCAGATCCTTTTCTTGTTATGTTGCCATCTGTTCTACTGCCCTAGTTAATTCTGGTTGTTGTGGCCTAAGTGTAACCCTTTACATTGTCTGTTCAGAGTCTCATCTGCCACATTTCTGTCCATGTGTTCAGTCTTTCGGAGTTTTATTTATTTATTTTATTTATTTATTTTACATTTGTTGACCAGGTTATTCTGACTGGGTAAGAAGCCCTTTTTCAGCAGAGACACGGGAAGAAAAGCTCCATCAAAGTACATGAAAAAAAAATTAAATATAATAGAAGTCAGTTCAAACAATAGATACGCAATTCAGTCTAAAGAGATGTGATACAGTCATGTTTCTGCAGTTATTAGAAAGTCATATTATTCAAGGCAGAATCTAGTAGGTACAACAAATAGGGTAGAGATGAGTAGGGAAGATGCAAAGAGTTCTTCTTTATACTCTCTTCCATCCTGTACTGCTGCATCTATCTCAGTGTCATCAGCAAAGAGGTTGATGCTATTCTCTGTTCCCTCAGATATGTGTAAGACAAATGCTGTAAAGCAGATTGGACTCAGGACAGATCCCTGTAGTACTCCATTAGTTAGTTTCATAATTCTTGACATTGTTCTGCTAATTGCACTTGCTGTGCCTACCATTCAGCTAATCAGCAATCTACTTCTTTAATCTTAGTTCTGTCCTCAGCCTCCCAGTTTTCCTATTCCCGTCCTCCCTACATTACTTCTTTTTCGGTTACTCTGATTAGTATTTTCAGACTCAGTAACTCAGCAATTGTCCATGCTGGCTATTCATAATTACTAAATGCGAGAGCAGGGATGTGGCCCCTTATCATCATAACATGAACTGTGAGAAGCTTTTTCTATATACCCAACTGACTCCTCCTCCTCTTTCCTTGTTAACATTCAGAAACATCAAGGTGGTTATGAACATGTGCATACACATGCTCAAACATCTCATCTGCCTTCTCCATTATTACTCTACATTGTTGTCCCAGTTAAACTCTGGCATATGGCAGCCACAGCACGGTGAACACCTTGGTTATTCTCCCTTTGGAAACAGCAGTCTTGCACTTGATGCTGATTTCCAGACTGCCCCGCTTCAGCTGGTAGTGTGTTCCCTGATTAAACTAAATTCACTACTACCGCAGACCGGAATTCTGCCTCCCCACCATAGGGCTTGCTGTTATCAATATACTGAATGATATGATCCTTTCCTTTCACCTCTCACTTCTCCTGTCATTGACTCCTTTCTGCATGTCCTGCAGAATGTATTGCTGCCTGTTAATTACCATGTTTCTGTTACTATGAATGCTTTAAGACATTGCAGCTCTAGCATCAAATGCTAGCACTGATGGTCACTAGTTACCATTATTTCAGAGAGTTGACATATTTTGTTCTGTTCATCACTGCATTCCCCTTTATATGTATAAAAACAAGCACAGTCTTTTTATGTTCACTGTTTTACTGTCTGCCTTAAGTTTTTGATACATGGGACAAGAGTCTGGAGCCCTTTTGGAACCCACTAAGCCTCCCACCTGCTACTTTAAATGTTTGCTTATACCATTATAGGGCTGTATTCTTCCAGGTTGATTCTTAACTCCCCTTGGAGCCATCTGTAAGCAGTTGTAAAGGCCTATTTGTCCATGAAGTTACTTCCACTGTCTGAAGGATTCACTTATTACCATTTTTCACCACTGGTATGTATAGTCCTACCCTCATAATAACTGAATTCCCACACAGAACATACTTCCTCTCTTGGGGGTTGCTGCTCCCTACTGGGAAGATTTTGGGCATTTTGTTTAACTTTTTGTAATGATTCATCCATGAAAGGACTCATCTATGCAAAGACAGAACGAATTGTGAAGATGCATGTTTAGAAAGATACACTCTGTCCTTTTACTCTCACTGTTCCAGAAATAAGTGTGGACCAGACTTTCATCATTCTTATAGATTCATAGGTGTTTACTAGGCTGACGACCACAAGTGCCGTTTTAAGCCTAGCCATGAACCCCAAATTTCTGACAATGTCTTGTACACTTGATAAGTGTAAGTAGGGGCTTGGGAGATGAACCATTTACAGGTTGCCTGTGTCTATTAGAGACATAGGTGCCAAGCCATGGATGAATTTCCTGTTCCCCATCCGGTTGTCCAAGTTACACTTGAATTAGGTTAGGGAGGAGGGGAGAGGGGTAAATAATATTATTTTTTACACACGCACACACACACACACACACACACACACACACACACACACACACACACACACACACACACACACACACACTATTGCTGGGCACAAATATAATTTTTCTGCGTAGTCATTATCTTTCAAAAGTAAAGTATAAAATGCATCACAAAAACAAATCCATAACTTTAGAGCTATATGGGCCTGGTGACCTGTACCCTGAAGCCCATCTATTCTACAAGTGGCCCTGCTCAGAGGTGTGTACAGAAGGTTGCTGTAGATTGTGCTAGGGATGGCAACAATGTGGTTGCTATTTCCAGTCGTCAAGAGGTATGCACAGGCAGTTACTATAAATTGTGTAAGGGCTGGGGAAAGTTAGGTAGTTATTTCTTTAACTTTTCTTACAAACTGCAGAGATGGGGACAGAAGGTCACTAAGCTTGTGTTAGGCCTGGAAAGAGTTTGGCCATGATTTTTCTTTTTTCTTACAAACCTCAGAAGTATGCACAGAAAGTCATTGCAGCTTCTGAAGTGGCAATGTACAGTCTAGGAGCAACAAGTCAGAATGCGTTACTGTGGTCATTATTTTTTCCCTTGCCTTAAAATTAAATGTCTGACACGTATACGGGTGGCTGTCTTTAGGAGTTATGGGTGAGGAGCAACAGGTTGAAACATGTTACTACATTCTATTTGTTCTTTCAGTTTCATCTTAGCCTGACATCAGAAGGGTACACAGCAGGTGGCTGCCTTTTGGGTGTAGGGGTGACATGGCATACACACACACACACACACACATATATATATATATATATATATATATATATGTAGATATGGATATGGATATAGATATAGATAGATATAGCTATAGGTATATATGACATCAATTCTTAATATATGACTGTGGCCATTTATGCCTTCTCTTTTACCCAATCTAACATCAGAGGGATACACAGAAGGTGGAGCAGGGAGGTATAGGCAGTTACTATCCACAAATAAAATGTATGCATACTTGCAAACATTTGTCTTCTTAGTTTATTGTGAACTTCTGCTTTGTCAGCATTGAACAGTAAGCTATATCTACAACTAATTTCTTCCTTGAAAGAAAAAAAGAAACAAGACTGAACTTCTTTTCTTACTCATGATTTTTGTTCATGTAATCATAGGATCAAAAAGGTGGGAAAATCCTCTAAAACGTACCTCAGAGCATCTCTGACCCCATGCTCACGGGAGCCTAATGGTTCCCCAAAGTCCTTGTCTTAATTCAGTTATTTCTTCCCATTTATTACTTGGCAATCTTAGCCAGTTTGATAATGTCAAAAGGATGCAGGGAAAAGATGAAGTGTAAGACAAAATGAGAGAAAAAAAGAAGAAAAAAAGTAATTTGAATGTTGCGGGGATGGCCAGGACTGGGGGGATATGAGTGTACTGGATCTCATGTATGAACTTCTGGTTGCCCCTGAAGTCATCCAGTTCCTTAGGTATGGATTTATGGATTGTGGTTAACTGAGTTAGAAGAGAGGGGAGTTGTTTAAAAAAATCAAAAATGTCCTTCAGAACATATAGAAAGCCATGGCTTCTGTAAAAAGAGTAAGTTAAAATGTGAGAAAGGGAAAAAAAAACAAGTAATGTGCATGGTGTGAGGAGCCTGGGATGGGTAAAAACAAGGAAGAGGACTAGAGGGTGTGTGTGTGTGTGTGTGTGTGTGTGTGTGTGTGTGTGTGTGTGTGTGTGTGTGTGTGTGTGTGTGTGTATGTGTGCATGTACGTGGTGAAACAGTAGGCGGATAGGGGTGCCATGCAGGTCTTCAACAACTGCTCCATTTCACTTAAGGCTGGCCCTGGCATTGCAACTAAATGCCAGTAATTGTGACTGTCCCTTTGTGAGATGGGCCAACATGGTGTGGTACCAAGGTCTGTCTTACTGTAAGAGCATTGTAGCAACAGTTTGGTCTGTGCACAGTACTTTTAAAACTTTGCAGTATGAATTAAAAGGTTGCTTAGGATGGGTGGCAGTGACAGAATGATGGACTGGAAGTAGCAGGGGCCCGCAAACTGACACTTGCTGGGGTCCCCCAAAATGCTGACACTGTCCCTGAGGGTATTAATTTGATTTTTGTTTTTTTTTATGATTATATCATCAAATTGAACTTAGACTAATGCAGTTTTAGATGAATGTATTTATAATTTACCTTGAGCTCTGATGATGTGAGAGTTGCCTATATCAGGTAGCGAGGCTTTATCTATATCAGGAAGGGAGGCTTTACCCTTCAAATAAGAAATTTTCAGTGGATAACTCTTTGTGATTTTGAGCTTGACTGCCAAAACTTCAGCAGGATAATCATTGATATCATGAATTTAACTGAACCTGTCTTCAGAATGGATACCATCCCACTGTCTCCAAGTCTGTACAGTCTGTCCAGATAAGCCTAACTGATCTGTTTTTCTTAGTTTTAGTGCTGTATTGGCATGAAAAAATGACGCAGTACAATCCTATTTTACTTACATTCAGTCAACAAAACAGTATGGGAGATTAGCCAGTTGTTCTTAAATATCCCAGTGGCAACAAAGTATGATAGCTGCAGTGGTTTACCATCAAAATATTGATTATACATAGTTGAATGTGCACATTGTTGACAAATTTACACAAAATCTGTACTAACGATTTTTCAGAATGCAGAAAAAAACAAACAAAAAAAAAAAACGAACGTTGACATTTCTGACTGCTCCACACCTAAAAACAAGTGCTAACATGGGTCAAAAAGGGGTTGGAATTTTGCAGTTCGGAATATCAGTGTTTGACGTTTTCAGAAGTCGGAGTTTATTGTTCGTGTAAGTGGTGTCGATGATATGCAATTAACATTTTGATGGTAAACTGGCTGCAACAGTTGCCATCATATTTATCCTTAGTTAGCCATCATGACATTATGGTGGGCTATCCTATTGCCTAGAAAATAACTTAATAGGAGAGAAACAATATGCCAAATGTTTCTAATGTATTTTCTTATGTAGACTGGCACCCATTGTGGAACCTCTAACTTGATATTTTAGAGGCACCTAGTGTCAAAAATGCAACACTCTGGGACTTTTCTACAGAGATTCTACAAATTCTCTGCATATCACTTGAAGCTGGAGAAATGTTAGAGACTGACCTGGCATGTTTTTTTTACCATAGATAAATTTCTAGGGGCCATATAGAGTTTCTGTTACATGATCATGTAAGATTCATGCTTTATGTAGATTCCAATTCTGGCAGTTATAGTAAGGAAGCGTGTTAGCTGACCTGCATGCATTATATGGCTCCGGTCACTGCCTCTTGGTCTGGTTCTCACTTATTGCTCAGGGAATTTCTGCCCATAAGCTGCCACTGGATTGTGGATGTTAACCCAGGCAGTCTATTGTGGAGATAGGAGCACTTCAGTCATCCACATTATGGTGAGTATCTTGCTTACTTTGAGACTGATTAGTAGACAATACCTGGTAATCACTGTTTTGATTTGTAGAAGGTAATTTTCATTAAATCTATAACATCAGGCTTGATTTTTTCTCTTTCATTCCTCCTCATGTATGGGTTACGGATCCATCCTCAGATCTGACTTGGCCATATTTCTTCAGACTGGGATCCAAGACTCTAGCTCCTCCCACTACCCACAATGCCCTGCATTCCAACCAACCTCCTCAGATCTCATTTGCCACGAATAAGATGTGGTCGCCTGAGTCTTGAGCAAATCAGTGGTTTATCTTCAGTTTCTTCTTTACAGATAAGAGGGGTTCGGCTCCTACATTGTTGGAGCTGTCTCTCTCTTTCTGTCTTTCAGTGCTTCTGCACTGGACAGTTCATGTCTGATCCTGCCAGGGACCCAGGGCTTGGGGATTCTGACCCACTCTACTTCTGTTGCCTCGGCTCCAGTGGAGTTGGGAAGGGATTCTCCGGGTCCTTCAGCATTCCTTTCTTTGTATTGGCTTTCTCTACTCACAGGGATCTGGTCCCTTTAGGTCATGATCCATCCCACCAACTTCCCTTGGATCAGAGACTTGAGCCTGTCATTCATGTCCTGAGTCATCCCATCCGGACTGGCCTCCAAACACTTTCCCCAGAGAGAGCCCCCTCCTCTTCTGAGACCTCCCCTGAGCATCCCATACAGGAGATTCCTCATTAAGAAGATATGCAAAAGGAGGCACATTGACTCCTCCTCAGAATCAATCACTGAGGATACAGACTTTGATGAAGGGGAAGGATCATCCAGATCACCACCTGAGGACGTCTTCTTCAGAGATATTTTAGAGATTCTGCAGCAGAGAGGTGGTTGATCAGCCCAACCTCCCTCCTCTGAGGAGTCAGTATTTTTGTAGGCCTTCAAGACAGGCCCATCTACATCCTGAGTGGTTCCCCAGCAGATGAGTTAGTGGATTTGTTGACCAACCAGAC
The DNA here is from genome assembly GCF_019279795.1 of Protopterus annectens. Taxonomy (NCBI): domain Eukaryota; kingdom Metazoa; phylum Chordata; order Ceratodontiformes; family Protopteridae; genus Protopterus; species Protopterus annectens. Next base: position 752,366,436 of record NC_056728.1, on the reverse strand, counting down.
CTGGAAGGAGCTGGACTTGGTCAAACTGATTCCCAAGTGCCCTGACAAATTTTTGTCTCCCCCAAAGATAGACCTTATTGGAGTAAGGGTATTCTAGTGCATAGTGCATGCCATGGGTGTGGCAGTAGCTACTAAAAAGGAGCTAGTGGAACAGAGCTCCACTGTCCATCAGCCAAACAGGGAGTCCAGAGTGATGGATAAGTTTGGTAAGCACATTTACGCCTTGGCCACTTTCTTGCTGAGGGACCTGGCACATTTTACTTGCTTGCAGAGGGACCTGGTGAAAGAGCTATCAGACTCCTTGGCAGAGACCATGTCACCAGAGGACTTCAAGAAAGTCTACCCTGACTGGCTACTCTTTCGCCCTTGTCCATCTCCTCCATGAGGCTGATTTCCCATTCCACATAAGGCGTCACTCAGGCAACTAGCTCAGGCATTGCTATTTGCAGACATGCCTGGATGAGGCTTTCTGATTTTGTGGAGCTCTTCAAGGCATACTTTGTTAGCACTCCTTTGATGGATCCTCACTCTTCCGTCCATTGGTCAAAGAGATCCCAACCCACAGCGAACAAGAAGGGAAGACCTTGTCTGCCGTTGGGGTCAAGTTCTCCACCCCACAGCACACCTTTTCTAGAAATCAGCACAGTGGAAGGAAAACCTGATTCCATAAATTCTAGGGGTCTTCTCAAGATCAACATGAGGCTTCTTCCTTTAGGAGCAGAGGAGGAAGTTTCAATGGGAGACGCCACACCAGAGGAGGAGAGGGTCCGCAGAATCAAGCCTTCAGGGAACCCTTCTCTGATAGACCATTTAAGCGCTCCTGAAGCACTGCCTGACTAGTCACCTCTGGAGGCAGTTGGGGTTGGTTCTGTCTGCACCCTACCTCCTGGTTGCTAAAGATTATATACAGAGGCTACACAATCCCATTTCTCCTTTCTCCACCAGAGAGGTCAAAGAGGCCCCCAAACATTCCACCCAGTCAGATGGAGTTCGCAGTAGCAGAAATTCTACATTTACTGCAAAAAAGAATCATCCTAGAGGTCCCGACTGCACAAAGTGGATTCAGAACTTACTTTCACTCCTTTTTAGTGCCAAAGAAAACTAGGGACCTGAAGTCCATTCTGGATGTAAGCAAGTTAAACTTGCTCATAAAGAAAGCAAAATTCCGAATGGTGACGGTTCTGCAGAAGGAATATTGGATGTGCTCTGTGGACTTAAAGTCAAAATAGACAGATGCTCCAGGAGTCATCTGCACTTCCAGCTGGGAGCCAGTTACTTTCAGTTGAGGGCTCTGCCCTTTGGACTCACCACAGCCCCCGGGTGTTTACCAAATACATGGCAGTAGTCACAGCTCACCTCAGACTGCATGGATTCAGGGCATTTCCATATCTGGACAACCACCTCTTTACTACCCAAACCAGACATCAACTACTCCAGGCCAGGGATTACTTCTTCAGTCCTGCCAATCATTTGGGGATCACTACATATCTGGCAAAGTCAAATCTTTCCCCGTGCAGACTTTAGAGTTCATTGGAGCTACCTTGGATACAGTCAGTTAAATTGCCACTCTCCCCCTCATCACATTCTAACACTGAGAGATCACTCAGATCAATGTTGAATTTAACTTCTCTACTGGCAAGGCTAATTCTTCAAGCTCTACGATCTTTGATGGCTGCCATTCCATTAGTTCCTGTTGCAAGATATTTTATGTGAGTCCTTCAGTGGACTCTGGCTGCACACTGGTCTATACTCTACCAGCCTCTGTCTGCTTCTATAAAGCTGACTCCAGTTTGTAAAATTCATCTTCAATGGTGACTTCTGTTGGATGCCCTGACACTAGGCAGACCTTTCCTTCTACCACCTCCCTTTGCCAAGGTGACCACAGATGCTTCCCAGTTGGGGTGGGGGGCATTACAAGGGAGAGATGGTCAAAGTCACATGGACAAACATAGAGACCAGATTGCATATCAGTGTTCTGGAGATGAGAGCTGTCCTCCTCATGTTGCAAGCCTTTTAGGACGTTCTCCCTCTAGGAACAATTGCAATCCACACAGACAACATGTCAGTGGTGTGATACATCAGCAAACAAGGTGGACCCCTCTGTTATCCACCGTGCAGAGAGGCCATGAGGATTTGGGAATGGGCAATGTCTTCAGACCATTTTCTACTTGTAACACACATACCGGGGAAATCCAGCATCCTGGCAGACAAGCTCAACAGGTCCATTTTGACCCCTTACAAGTGGTCCCTCAATCAATCAGTAGCGGACTTGATCTTCAGCCATTGGGGCCAACCTTGCTGTGACCTATTCGCATCCTCCCTGAACAACAAGTGCAGCAACTACTTTGCTCTGATTCCCCCCTCTAGGGGAGTCCTTAGGGGTACTCTCTTTCATTATTGGCCCCCCAGTCTTCTCTGTGCTTATCCGTCACTACCTTTGATCCCAAAATTTCTCCAGAAAGCAAAGCGTCTGAAGTCCTCGGTAATCCTCATTGCTCCCTTTTGGCCTTGTCAGATTTGGTTCTCTTTTCTCTAGTCTCACCTGAAGTATCCTTCATGGATTCTGGAACCCAAACAGGATCTCCTTTATCACCCTTTAGAGGGTTACCACACCAATCTGATGTTCCTCAAATTGACCGCTGGGTTTCTCCACTTCCAGTGATCATTCAAAGGTCCAGGCTTGCTTCCCCAGCCCGAGATATTATTTTAGCCTCTCAAAAAACAGCTACTAAAAAGTTTACGGGAGAAAATGGAAGAAGTTTATCTTCTGGGATTCCAAAGAAAACATTGACCCTTTTTTGACACCTATTTCTGATATTCTGCATTTTCTTGTGTCTCTTTTCAAAGAAGGAGCTAGTTTCTCCACCATCAAACTCCAGTTAGTGGCTATCTCTAATTTTCATTCTGGCAATGTTCTCAACTCCCCTTCAGTTTCCAAACTATGCAAGACCTTCTTGAAAGGGGTCTTCTCCTCAGGCCTCTGGTAAAGGATCCCTCTCCACCTTGGGATCTCATTGTGGTTTTGCAAAGCTTAGCTCAAAAACCCTTTGAATCAATGGGTGACTGTGACCTAAAGTATCTTTCTTGGAAAACAGTTCTTCTCATTGCCATTACCTCATCTAAGAGATTATCAGAAATTCAGGCCTTATCTTCTAAGCCTCCTTACATAATTTTCCACAAGGATAGAGTGTCCTTCTCACAAACCCTTCCTTTATGCCCAAGTTAGCTACAGAGGCCAGTCTTAACCAGACTATCCATCTACCAGTTTCTTTCTCTAATTTCTGCAACAGTGGAGAACAACTGTTGCATTCATTAGATGTTCACAGACAGTTAGGTTTTTACTTGCATAGGACTAAGTTCTTTCAAAAGTCAGATCAGTTATTTGTTTCCTTCTCTGCTAGCCGCCCAGATCAGGCAGTCACACAGGTTACTCTCACCAAGTGGATTACAGACCGTATCACCTTCATTTGTAATAAAAATGGATTACAGCTACCTCGCCCTCCTAAGGCCCATTCCACCAGGTCTCTGTCCACTTCATCTGCCTTTTCTTCCAGGGCCTCCTTAGATGATATCTGTGCTGCAGCCACTTGGTGTAAGGCTCACACATTTATATCACATTATAAATTGGATCTTGTTTCCCAGAGCAGGGCTTAATTCGGTTTGGCAGTGCTCTGGTATATCCTTCCTTGAGACCACCCAGGAGTTGCATAGCTGGGGACTCTACCCATACATGAGGAGGAACGAAAGAGACAACATCAAATTCGTTAGTTTGGTACTTATCATAACTTGGTATCTGTGTTGTCTTATTTCATTCCTCCTCACTTTCCCACCCTGCCACCCCCCTTCCTGGCATTCTAGAAGACCTGGAGAGAATTATTCTTGGAAACTGTGGTTCCTGGGTTTTTTTTAGCTCCTGGTTATGGTGAGCTCTCTCTATCTCTGTATGTGTGTGTGCATGTGTGTGTATATATATATATATATATATATATATATATATATATATATATATATATATATATATATATATATATATATATATATATATATATATATATATATATATAGGTGTGTGTCTATGTATATATATATATAGATATATATATCTATATATATATATGTGTGTGTGTGTGTGTGTGTGTGTGTATGGGTCTACATGACTGTTGAAATTGCATTTTGTCAACACTGAAAATATCGAACTCCCACTTCATTGAAGCAGTGGAACTAAGAAAATCTTCCCAGTGTAAGCAATGTGTTATGCAAGATGATGAACTTGGCCCTTTTCCCAACTGTAGCGTGATCTCGGAGTTGGTATACTTAGTTGGGGGGTGTGGGGGGCACAACCCCCTACCTGGGTGGGTATGGATGGTGCGGTTTGAGTTTTGTTTCTTTTTGGGTAAGTGGTTACGTACCCTGGGAAGATCTTTGTAGTTCCACTGCTTCAATGAACTGGGAGTTCGATAATTTGAGTGTCGACAAAGTGAGATTCGATAATATGTGATTTCGATGAAGTGAGGTAAATCCATATATATATATATATATATATATATATATATATATATATATATATATATATATTTACATTTGCTTCTTCTTTCTTTTGCTCTCTATTATCTGTGGGCAGCAAACTCGATCTGAGGAGGTTGGTTGTAGTGCAGAGCATTGGGTAGTGGGAGAACCTGGAGACTTGGCTCCTAGTCTGAAGAAATGTGGCTGAACAGGATTTGAGGATGGATCTGTAACCCATATATGTGGAGGAATGAAAGAAGACAACACAGATACCAAGTTATGGTAAGTACATAACTAATAAATTTGCGGCTGCAGTGTCTTCAAACCCATGTCACCTAGCGACTAAAGTATTAAATGTGCTTTTCGTTATCTGACAATACAATGCTGATACACCGTTGTAGAATGCACGACTGCTGTAGTTAATATACTGTTATGAACTCCATTCATTACTGAGCACATTTGTCATGCAGTTCTAAGAAGTCATCAGCTTATGCTACACTTTCCAGCTCTACAGCTAGATTTAGTCATGTGAATGCTTCACTGAAGTTGTAAAATCATAATGCCACGTATATAATGCCATATTTGAAATCTTGTTATGGTTGCAGATATAAATGAGTGCATGATCGCTGACATATGTGGGCGAGGAGGGCTTTGTAACAATCTTCCTGGAGACTATGAATGTACCTGTGAGGAAGGATATGAACCAGAAAATGGAACAGTACCATTCCATCCAGCCAAGAACCATACATCATGTAAGGGTAAGTCATGACATTACATAAATTAAAGAACTTGATCTCTGGTATGTATTATACATTTAATATGTTTCACTATATTTAACATGCTTCCCTAATTGTCTAATTTCAAGGAATGTCTTTGTTTCAATGATTGTTTTAGTTTGCTATTCCTTGAAACTTTAAATGTATGTACTGCATGCGTGAAGTTGCTTGTTTGATATGGGGACTGTTTAGTTAAGGATTTTCCTTGATAGATCCCTGACTGGGCATATCCCCCTTCTGTCAATCAGAATTCAACTTTTTTCAGCAAAATCCTGCATTTGTGAATATCCAGGTGGCCAGCTAACACATGCCATAACATAACATACCTACTGCACAAGTGTTCGCAGAGCCAGTCATTTTGATTTGCCATGCACACAGTTTGAGTCTTGAGCCTTATTAATTGATAAAAGCTTGCTTTTGCTAGATAAGTATAATAGTAAGTGCCCATGCAGCTATCAGATTAACAGCCAAGAAGTCTGCAGCATTGCCTTTACTGTCTCAGAAAAGATAATGATGTTGACAACTGACACAAGTATCAGAAAGTTAGCCTGTACACTTGCTATTAAAGGATGGAAAAGTTGTTGACCTACTATGTGAAGATGAAAGTAGCAGAGAGATCTTTATGGAATAGAGGAAGGATCCTACTTCCAATTATTGGTATAAATCAGAGCTTCAATGATGTTAAGCATTAGGAATCCAGGTTTAGACCTGAACTTCACTGATGTAAGCTCATTTTAACCATCTCCTCACACACAGGAGATATAGTGAGCTTTCACTCGACTAGTGAGGGCTTAAACTCTAACCAGCCTCTAGCCTTAGTCAAGGACCTCTAAATCTGGGGCGCATCCAAAGGTTCTTGTGCTACCCTATCTTTAGATCATAAATTGGATGCCATGGATGACAAGCCTGATCCCAGAGACTTGAGTCATCTGACCATTGATTGAGGTACTCAGGTCTCTCTTACTGTGACCAGCACCCTGGTCCATGCATGCCTCTCAGCTGCCCAGAATTTCACAGAATGTTCAGATTTTTGACTCATATTTTGATCAGTTCCTTGTAAAATATGTGGTTTTCTGGAAAATCTTTAAGGACTGCTGTCACTAAATAATGACAGACATTATGGATTTCATATTACAAATCCTTCGAAAAATAACTGCTAATGCAAAACGTATTATACTTTCAACTTTCTACATTTATAAGAGCAGTTTTTAAACTATGTCTTTATTTGCGGGCCTTTGTTATTATGTTTGGTTTTGTCACAGATTTTCTTGCTAAGAAGTTGAGAGGTATGGGTCCATACAGGCCATCATGTCCAGGTTAATCATTGTACATCTGCTCATACTGCACCATTGCTTGCATCTCAGTGTCTGGACATCAAGCAGATATTTGACATATGGTGGGAACTGGAGTCATGGGTGGTGGAGTAGCATATTTGGGATTTTGTTCTGAAGTCAGTGCAAGACATGGCACAAGTCTTTCCCCACCTTGCTCTGCCCCAGGTTAGTAGGTGTTACAGCACTGATATCCAGTCATCTGATGCGAACTATCAGTCTAACACATGCTCACTTCTACATGAGCTCATGATAAAGGTTATAGGGGCATGTTTGCTATTCCTCTCCTATGAGGATTCAGAGGACTTTGAGGCTGCTGTCTTAGAAGTTCACAAAGTTAATGAACCAACTCTCCTTCATGACTTTTACATGACCTCACCTTTGGAGGTGCCCTTAGGCTGATAAGAAACATCTTACACTGGCCTTGGACCATGTTTCCTCCCCTAGAAGCCCATTGCTGAGATTCTTGGGAATAAGCCTGAGAAGTCTTGGGATTGTCTTTCCCTGAATCCTGTTATTAGGAATTGTATCAGAGAATGCTTACTCTGTGCTGGTAATCCTAAAAAAAGCCTTATGCTGTTTAGAAGCTGAAACCTGTGTAACCAGAATCTCTCTAAGTGTACTGGCTTCCCTATTGTCCTGGTATAGGTTTTCAAAGACCACAGCATTTTGACGCTTTGCTACTAGACAAGGGGTCCTAAGGTTTGAACAGATATGGCAAGAAAGGTTACTTCTCTGCCATGTTGGGGTTTATGGCCCTCAACTATTCATTTTACTTCTCCCTGTTCCATGCTCACCTTGTGAAAAAAACTGCATGGATCAAGTTAAGGTCGGTTTACTATCATTTAACTGAAGTGGAGTTGGTCGACTCCACTTCAGACAAAAACCCAAACCTCGAATGTTGGCAGTGTCGAACTACAGATCTCACCCCTATCTCGACCCATGTTAAAACCCATCCCTAGGTCACATTAGACATGTAATTCATCAGTTTCGGAGTTCAGCTGTGTGAGTTTTCGCAGGACATCAGTCGATGATATGATCAGTCGACCAAGTTCGTTTCAATTAAATGATAGTAAACTGTAAGGTCTGTATCAGACCACACCCACAGTTCCCACTGTGGGGTGTCACATGCCCTTCTGTAATTTTGACTCTTCTTATGCTTTCATTAAGGTTGAATGCTCACTTGTGAGCCTATAGAAGGTGGCTTGACTAAGGCTGTCTTCCCTTAATGTGAAGCTCAGTATCAAATTCCTGGTTGCCCAATTTGAGGGGAAGTGTTCCTCAGCTAGCCTGAGCAAAGCCTAGTTGATGATCTACTAAGCAGTGAACAGTCCTGACTTACGTGAAAGACCTCTCTGATCCCCCATTACTTCCACTCCTTCCTCTGGTAAACCTGGCCAAACCCAAAAGAGGAAGAGTTCAATTTTGCATCAGATGAATGTCCTCAGGCAATACATAGTCATACCTTCCCAACTGCTAGTTTGGTGGCCTGGAGTAACGTATCTCCCAGAAGTTCCACTACAGTCCTGACTCTAGTTTAGCACTATCATTGGTGGTGGTGGCTCTAGGGGTCTGGCTTGGAGACAGTCACTGAAGATCACTCATATCCAGACTCATAAGTCTGCCTACTGGAAAGGACTGGAAAATCAGTCTGTCAGGTACAGAGTCTGCTTCTGAAAGATGACAGAGGTTCTGCTAGTGTTAGAGGAGGGGCTGGGGTTTTATTCCAGTTTCTTCTTAGTCACAAGGAGGATGGATGATTTTTCATCCTGTTCTGGACCTCAGCAACTTCATCCAGCACATCTAATCATTTGGCTGTAGGTGATCACCCTGGAAGGGATCACACCCTTCCTCCTGCAGTGTGCCTGCACAGTGTCACTGGATGTGATGGACACCTTTTGGCACTTCATTATGTAGAGTCCACACAGGAAACTCCTCTGGTTTGCTCTGAGTGTTGTCATTTTTGCTTTCCTCAGTGCTCAGAGTCTTCAACCAGGTGTTGGCCATGGGGATTGGAGCCTTACAGTAGAAGGGTTTCCTGGTGTTCAGTTACCTGACTGACTGGTCTCTGATTGTCTCACTGAGAGACTTCCTGGATTTAACCCTTCTTTGGCTGTTCCTATGGGTAGAGTTTCTAGAGGCAAATATAAACTTAAAGAAGTTCTGTGTGATTCCAGTTCAAAAGAAGTAATTAGTTGGGGAGGTGAAGGGTACTTTCAAATGTTGGCCATTCCTACCTTTAAAAGGGATTATGAGGTCATGCTTTTAGACATCTGGGTGAAAATACAGATCTAGGTTAAGACTCAGACTCTACTCATCTTCTGAGCTTGATGGCAACTCAATTTTCATTGTGATATTTTAATACCTAAGGATGCAGGTGTTACAGTAGATTGTAAGGTTCCAGTGATTGCAACATCACAATGTGCTTATGGACCTACTCTTAATTTTAGATCTTTGTTACCAGGTCCTAGAGTAGTTGGCAGTCTCCATCAGTCTGCTGGTGGATCTTTCCTTTCTACAGCTAAACCCACCCAAGATGTCAATGATAGCAACTTTGCTTTTGGGCTGGGGCCCAAACTAGGCTTCTACATAATCCAGGGAGCGTGATCTTCCACAGAGAGGTGGCTACACATTAATCAGTGGGAGGTCAGAATTATGTTCCTGGCTCTGAAACTTTGCAGAAATAGCTGCTTCTGTGGCATTTATTTTTCCCACTAGTCATCCAATCCATTGTGTGATATCTAGACTAGGAGTCTATTGCCTGATGCCTGAACAAGCAAGGAGGTGTAAGGTTGTACCTCCTGTGTAGAGAGGTGATACATGTCTGACATTGGACCATAGACAGGAGCATCCTTCTTAAAGTAGTTCACATCCCTGGATAGGTGAATAAAGAGAGGGATGCTCTAGGCCAGATCTGTAGTTCAGCCCTGTTTGAATCTTTAGAATCACAAAGCTAACCTTGTTATGGTATTCCAGAAGTGGTTCATTCCTGTGCTTCACCCACTTTCCACTGAAAAGAATGCTGTCCTTCCCCTTCTGCTTGGTTCAGCAGAGGAGGGGGAGATGGAGGCAGATGTGTTCTCTCTTCTTTGCATAGGAAGTTATGGTGCACATTCCCATTATTCCTTATGATTTCACATCTCATCACAAGGCTCAGGAAGAAAGACCAAAAGTCATTATTGTCTCCCCATGGTGGCTGAGAAGTGTTTATTGAGGATATTAAGGTCCATTAGTAGCTTGGTTAGCCACCGTCGTCGTAGTTGAGGATACCACCTATGGGTGGGGGACAACCAGCATTACCTCAGTGCTTAGTTCCTAATTTAAGCCTCTTCATTCTGGTGGATCTCTTGTCAGGGATCTCTGAGGTGACTGAAGTTGCTAGAAAGTCTTATTCTCAGCAGACTTATACTGAGTGAAAATGGTTCTCTGTTCGGGTGCTTAAATACAAGTCATTTTGATGCTTTTCATATACCTATATAACTTGGGCTTTAATTATTCAACATTCTATATGCACATGGCATGTGCTGTCACATCACATGATTTAATAGAGGGCAAGATTGTGACCCAGCCCTAAATAATCCTTTAAAGCAATGATGTGAAGTTGTTCTATCTCACCTTTCATTCTTACTGATGGGATTGGGTCCGAGTCGGCCAACTACAAAGTTCAAGGTCTTCAGACAGCTTGAGGCCAAGTCCCTATCCCATGATGCACCTTGAGTTACCCCAGATCTAGATTGCCGCTACAACAGATCAGAGGTTTCCTCACAGCTTGGGCCAGTATAGTTTTTTTTCTTCTATAGATATTTCCTGTATTATACAATTTTGTAGTTTAAGTTTTCTTCATATTTTTATAACACTTAAATATTATATGTTGCCTAGCTTTCTCTAGCTCTTTATAGCATTTTAAGGCCATTATTTTATTAGGCCTTTAATATCTCCCTTCCCTTTCTGGTGTGCCCTTTTGGTAGAATAGTTATAACAGAGTGTTATTAGTACTAGTAGTTAGACTTTATAGAGCCCGTTTTATTTTAGGGCTAATTACTGTTTAACATAGTGGTGTGCTAACTGAAATTTTTTCAATTCTTTAAAATTAGACTCTTTTTATCTTTATAGATCCAGTGTGTTTTAAGGGCTAATTACAGTTGAATACTTGTGTGTGTTACCTTTGATAGTTTTTTCACTTGTGTGTGTAATTTGATACTTTTATAACAAAGTTTTCTTCTGTGCATTTACACTATGGCTGATCAGGATAAGGAAAAGGAACCCAACTCTGGGTTTAAAAAATGTCCAAAGTGTGGACAAAAAATGTCTGTGACTGATAGTCACGTCAATTGCGTTTACTGTCTGGGTGCTTTGCATTTGCAAGAGAGTTGCTCCATCTGCCATTCTTTCAGTAGTTGTGTCCTACATGAAAGAAAAATAAAGCTAATTGACAGAGGACTTTTAAAATCATCCTTCCAAGAAGCTTTGGGCGACCATGACAAAACTAGTAAATCTCCAAAATCTTCTAAATCTTCCAACATTTCTTCTTCAGAGCAGAGAGCCTTGGATCCATCATCATCAAAAAAATTATCGACGTCGGCTCCACAGTCTTTGGAGTCAAGTGTCTTTTCATTTCAGAGCCAGTCCCCAGTCTTGGAACCAGTCTCTGCAGTACTAAAGTCACCGATCCTACAGTCGGTGCCACCTTCGATCCATTCTTCTCAGTCCTCGATAGGCCTATCAGATCTGGATGTGGATCATGCGGTGCAGAAGTTGTTACAGGCACTGGCGTTTGCAAAATTTTTATCGGTTCCAACCCAAGTGGTTTCGGAACAGAAGACCATTCCCCCATCTACTTCTTTTCCTCCTCTGAGCCATACCAGTCCTTCGGAGCCAGAGGAGTTGGAACTGATGATTGTGGAGCCTTTGGGGCTGGCGCCTGTTCCAGTGCCATTGGTTCCAATTACTCAGACTTCCTCCATGCCCATTGAGGAGTCTAGGAGCTGACACTCGCCGGTCGGGTCTGGAGAGGATAGTCGGACCGATCTTTTGGTTCCAACTTTGCCTGTTGGGGCTTCAGCTCAGGTAAGTTTGGCTCCTACCTCTGCATCGGAGACCACTGTTCCAGTGCCAAGGGAATCATCTGTTTCTTCAGATCCAGAGGTTCCCTCCCACCAGAGCAGGGGTGCTTTTGAGGCCACGAGGAGAGTAATGCCCCCCAGGACATCCACAACTTCAGGACCAACTACCTCTTCCCTAAAAGCTCCTGTGTGTACTTCTGCCTCACAGATCCCCTTGAAGCATAGAGACCCTGAGCCTCAGGAAGCCCCACTGGGTGGTCCCTGCTCTTCCAAGACCTCACCAGAAGCTCCCACTGATGAGATTCCCAGGAAGAGAATTTGCAAGAGGAAGCATTTAGTCTCCCTGCAGGAGTCTATCACATCTGACACCGACTTGGATAAATGAGAAGGGTCCCCACGGTCCCCCTCTGAAGATATCTCAATTGCAGATATCTTGGAAATCCTAAAGCAGAGGGGTGGCTGGAAGCCCACCAACCCTACTGAGGATGAGTCAGTCCTCCTGAAAGCTTTTGGGTCTCAGCCCTCCACCTCTTGGGTGTCTCTGCCCTTCAATGAGTTTATGGAGCTGGTCTCATGAAGGTTGTGGGAGACACCATGGAGCCTATCCCTAGGAGGCCCAATAAATTTATTACTGCCCCTCACAGTAAGACTTTTCTCACAAAGGGTGTGCCTGTTGATGTCGTGGTGGCAGCCACCAACAAGGAGATGTTGGAAACTTCTTCCTCTGTCCATCCTCCTAACAGAGACTCTAGGATCATGGATAGATATGGGAAGCGCATGTTTAGTTCAGTGACTTTTGCCATGCGTTCACTGAACTACCTCACACATTTCACAAGACTGCAAAGAGACCTCCTAAAAGAGCTTGGAGATACTCTACAGGGTATGGTAGCTGAGGGAGGTACAGACAAGTTTGTGTCCCAGCTTGCTGCCCTTAATTTCATAGTGAACTCTTCCATGCGTCTGATTTCATATGCAGCTGATGGAATGAGTAGGGCAGCAGGTACAGAAATTGCTCTTAGGAGACACTCCTGGATGTGCTTATGTTCTTTTGTGGAGCCCTTTAAGTCATCCTTTGTCAGCACCCTTTTTGATGGCTCTTCTCTTTTCGGGCCCAAAGTTAAGGAAACTCTGACCAGGTGTGAGCAGGAAGGAAAGACTTTTTCAGCCGTCGGAGTCCATTTTTCCACCCCTACTAGACCCCAGCCCAAGGAGCCTTTCTGGACACACATGGTGAACCCCATCAAGGGGCAGAGGCGGTGGAAATAATGGAAGATGCCTCCCTCACGGCAGAGGGGGTCTGCAAAATCAGGGTGACAGAGACCAGTTCTTTGGGAAACCCTATCAGCGCTCCTGAAAGGAGGCCCGACTGTCCTACTCTGGAGGCAGATGGGGATTGTTTATCTTTATATCCAGACACATGGCTCAAAATACCAAACGACAAATGGGTACAAAGCATAATATCCTGAGGATATTTTATTCCCTTTGCCACTCCACCCCCCTTGATAACAGAAATGCTGGACATTCCACCCAGTTGCAGGGAACAAGCAACACTAAGGTCCAAAGGTTGCTACAACAAAGAGTCATCCAACCGGTCCCAGTAGACCAGATAGGATCCGGAACTTACTCAAGATTCTTTCTAGTTCCAAAAAAGACAGAGGACCGGACCTCAACAGACTAAACAGATCTGTCAAGAAGGAGAAGTTCCGGATGGTCACGCTACAGTCAATACTTCCCTTTTTAGAGAAAGACAATTGGATTTGCTCAATAGATCTCCAGGATGCGTACTACCACATAAAAATGGCCAGAACATCCAGGGATCATCTGCGCTTCTGGCTGGGAGCCAATCACTACCAGTTTTGAGCCCTGCCCTTTGGTCTCACTATAGCCCCCAGAGTGTTGACCAAAATGTATGGCAGTGGTCACGGCTCACCTGAGGTGTTTGGGATTCCAGGTGTTTCCGTACCTAGATGATTGGCTCATCAGCACCACCACTAGGCATCAACTTATACAAACCAGGGACACCACACTTACTCTTTGCAATCAACTAGGGATCACCATAAACTCAGAAAAATCTGTCTTGTCGCCATCACAACATATCGTCTTTATTGGAGCAGATTTGGACACCACCACTTTAAAACCTCCTTTTGAAAGGATATCAGTACTTCGTCAGCAAATTCTGAATGTCATTTCCAGAGACAAGGTGCCAGCCTCAGAAGTCCTAAAATTGTTGGGTATGATGGCAGCTGCAATATTAGCAATTCCATTGGGTCATATGCCATGCGGATTCTACAATAGCTTCTGTTCATGCAGTGGTCTTATCAGGAGCTCCCAATGTCACATCTCATTATTCTAACAAACACATGCAAAAAGGATCTTCGTTGGTGGCTGACCTCTCTTTAAGTAACAATAGAGCGTCCTTTTATCCTACCCTCTCCATCGGTTACTGTGACCACGGACACTTCTCTGATTGGGTGGGGGGGTGGGGGGGCTTTTTTAGGGAAGAACAGCCCAAGGCACATGGTCAGAACAAGAGACACATCTGCATATCAATGTCCTGGAGATGAGAGCAGTACTCTTGGCATTGCAGTACTTTCAGTACTCTTTCTCTCTGGGAACAATTGCGATTCAGATGGACAACATGTCGGTGGTCTGGTATATAAACAAACAAGGAGGAACCAGGTCCTATCCCCTTTGTCAAGAGGTCCTAATTGTATGGCAGTGGGCTACATCCACCCAGTGCTTTCTGATAGCAATGCACATCCCGGGGAAATCTAACGTGATTTCCAAACAAACTGAGCAGGGCAGTTTTGTTGCCTCATGAGTGGTCCCTCAAAAAAGAAATAGCGGAAAATATATTCTGCAAATGGGGCCAGCCTTGCTGCCATCTCTTTGCATCCCCCATGAACACAAAATGCAGAAGCCACTTTGCCCTGATTCCCCCTCCGGGAGATTCCCCAAGGGATGCACTCATACACGATTGGCCTCCGGGTCTCCTTTATGCATTTCCACCAATTCCCCTGATACCCAAATTATTACAGAAACCCAAAGCCCTGTGAAGGACCATCATTCTAATAGCCCCTTAATGGCCTCTTCATCCCTCCCTTCAGTCTCTAAAATTGACAGCTTGGCTGCTCCAATTCCCAACATAGTCAGGTTCCATAACCTCTCAAATGAAATGCAACATATCTTAATATTGTCTCATAAATCCTCTACTAGGAAGTTGTACCTCAGCAAATGGAAGAGATTTTCCATATAGGCTTCTCAGAATAACATTGACCCTTACCTAGCCTCTATTTCCTCTATATTAGAATCTTTGACTATGCTTTTCAACAAAAGAGTGGCGGCAGCTACAATTCATGTGCAGCTTGCTGCCATCTCTAATTTTCATCTTGGTACTGAAGGCTTTAACATAATGTCACACAAGCTATCCAAAGCTTTTCTCAAAGGGATTTTCCACCTTAGCCCACCAGTTAAATCCCCTTATATCCCCTGGAACTTAAATTTTATGCTCTCACACATTATTCTCCCACCGTTTGAGCCAGCTTCTTCATGCAATTTGAAATTTTTGTCTTGGAAGACTGTCTTTTTAGTAGACATCATGTCTGCTCGAAGAGTCTCAGAACTACAAGCCTTGTCCATAAAACCTCCGTATTTGGTTTTTCATGCTGACAGAGTTTCACTGCGAACAAATCCTTCATTCTTACCTAAAGTTTGTACTGAAGCTAACCTTAACCAAACTATAGATTTACCAGTTTTTCCCTAAACACACCAACAATTTGGAGTATATGCTGCACAAACTTGATGTTCACAGACAACTCAGATTTTACCTAGATAGAACCAAAGAATTCAGAAGATCTGAACAACTTTTTGTTTCCTTTTCAGATTCTAGAAAAGGTATGCCTGTGGCAAAAACAATTCATCAAAATGGTTATCTGATTGCATCACTTTCACTTACTCAGCTGCCAATTTATCTCTACAATACAAAATTAAGGCTCATTCAACCAGAGCTTTGTCCATATCTTCTGCATTTTCAGCTAGGCTACCAATAGACAATATTTGTGCAGCAGCCACTTGGTCAAAGCCTCATACCTTTATCACTCATTACAAAGTTGATAGGACCTCCAGGGACAGGGCCTCCTTTGGTTCTACTGTACTGAGAAACATACTCCTGTGAGTCACCCGAAAAAGATGGTGCTTGGGATGCTACCCATCTGTAAGAATGAATGGCGAGATAGAACAACTTCACATAAAGAAGTTATGTACTCACCATAACGTTCCATGTGAGTTGTTCATCTCACCTTCATTCTTACTTTCCACCTTCCGACCCCCTCCAGGTTTTTTCGAGGACGGAGATTCATGTTTTATTATGGTGGCTTTATCTTTCCTATGGTTTTTACCTTAAAAAAGTGACAGAATGGCATATGGTATTATTAGAGGCAGCAAACAAGATCTGAGGTAACTCACGGTGCATCATGGGATAGGGACTTGCCTCGAGCTGTCTGAAGACCTCGAGCTTTGTAGTTAGCCAACTTGAAGCTAAGAGCTCACATAGAACATTATGGTGAGTACATAACTTCTTTTTTTATCTCTGCCCTTCGTTAAGCTGTCACAAACACCCATGGAACTTGAACTTCATGGTAGATTCATCTGTCTGCCATTTCAACCTGATAACTTATTTGCATTCAGTTACTTGAAAACCATTCTTTTTAGTGGTTACTACCTTTGTGTAGTGCATCTCAAAGCTTCAAGTCTCTTTTTGTTCAGGGAACCCAAACTAATCTTTCACAAGAATAAGGCGTCACTCAGAATGAAGCCTCACTTTTTTCCTATTAGTGGTTTTGGAGTTTCCCCCAGTTTTCTTGGTGTTGGCAGATACCATGGGAAGAGAGGGTCCTTCACTCTGTGAAGGTATATTGTCTGGCTTTGTATTACGAGGGTACATGAGTGAAGGAGAAAGGACCTGTTGTTTTTCTCCTTTGCTTCTGGGAGACAAGGGATTAAAAATCATAGGCAGACACTTTCCAGCCTCATCATCTTTTGCTACCATTTGAACAACTATCCAGTGGCAAAAGTTGTACTCAAAGTCTTATTCAGGAGAGGAGTTGGTGCCTCAGCACTTTTTTCAAGAACGCCTCTTGCAGACATTTATGCTGTAGCTGCTTGATCCTCTGTGTATACCTTCACCAAGGACTATAACTGTGACTCAAGGATTCAGGCCACGTTTTGGGAAGTCAAGTACTTCAGGATATATCCATATGAGTTCTGGTCGTGTGAAGTCCTCCAGGTCCTTCTATTTTGCTGGTATTGCTTAGGATTCAACTCAAGCAAGGACCCATCAAGAGAGTCTTTAACATTAGATGCAACAGATATGTACTCACAGTATATGTTGATTGACATGCTGCAAAGCAGTACACATGTCTGCCATCTTCTTTCTCATACTGACTTTTCAAGAGTTCATTAGTTAGTGATAATGTTACATATAATGCAACTCCTTAGAATCTTTAAGCAGTCCATGCTTATCTGCCATTAACAATTTAATTTTTAGTACCGATATAAGCACATTCGTCCTGATTTGGAATGATTTCACAATGAACCAGAAAACTAAGGGAAACATGGTGTGTTGTTGATAAGATATCTGTCTCAAAGCTTCAGAATCTGGGGTTCAGTTCTGATTTCTGACAAGGGTGTGGAGCTTTTCATGTTTACCCCACTTCTGCATAGGTTTTCTCATGCTGCTTTTGTTTCTCCACACCTTCTCAAAATATACACTACACATGCACACACACACACACACACACACACACACACACACACACACACACACACACACACACACACACACACTCGTATGTGCGCGTATTTGTTTATGGGTCATAGCTGAAAAGGATACAAAAAGGATTAGCTCACCTTGTAAACAAATAAATAAATAAAAAGAATTTGAAAGTAGTCAGAAGAAAAATACAGTAAAGATATTTTGTTTTATCATCACAGCTGATCCACAAGGACCCTGTTGAGACACAGACCAGGTTTACAGTACGATATAGAAGAATAATATATGCACATCGCCTTCACATACAGTTTTAGTATTCATAAAATCATAAGGTTCTAGCTCTGTGGCATAGCGGGATGGAGTCCTTAGTGTAACCCAGATGACCTGAGATTGCTGAACAGCTTGGTTTCTGGAGAAGTTGGGGAGGGTAGCAGATAGCAGCATTTTGCCAGCTTGCTAAGTCTGGGAGGGAATGAGGGGAGGTATTTCTGCCTGCTATTTGGCACTCCAGCAATGAATGGGGAGAGCCATGATTTCAATACAGATTGCTGTTAAAAATCGGCATTATGTGGCATGGCTGGAGCTACCTGACAATACATGTGTTGATGCAAGTGGGATCATCTGCTCTGCTCACAAAAAAGTCTTCCTAATACTCAACAAGAGAATACGATGTTCCTGCTTCTGGAGGCTCTGTTCAACATTTCCCCGTTCCCTTCCCAACCCATATAGCCAAGGCAGTCCCAGCCATGGGGGTAGTACCAGTAACACAAAGATTTGGAGTAATTGGAGCAAAAAGTGGCAGAATTTCAGCTGGAAAGTACACAAGCTGTATGCACATTGATAGTTACATTTTAAACATGTAACATAGCAATGTATTCTAATATAGTTACACATGAGAGCAAAAAAATTTATTTTTATACATTATTATAGTAGCAGATTTAGAAAAGTTGTAATGTAATCAGAATCCATGGTGCATTCTTATGTCACAGAGGATATTTATGAGTTAGTATTATTAACAAAATCTACTACTAATTAAGATGGGGTCTGGGTGACTGCTTTGTGAAGTCTGTGATTAGGGAAGATAGTGCCATCTGTGCCAGAGAGAGAGAGTAGGGTAGTGCATATGTAACATATGCCAGCATAACTAGCTGGAGTTTTGTAAAGAATTATATGTCATTTGAATATCAAACTGATTTGTACAGATGCTTGTGTTAAAAATGTATTTGCAAAGTTGCTTGTGTTAAAAAAACATATCAACATTGGGTCCTCCTGGACAGAAAAGAAATATACATGTATGTCAGACTGTATTGTTGATAACTGTTGAAGTATATATATTTTAACAGAGGATACTGAAAGGGAAGGGGTTAAGCTCAGCCCAGATAACCTTAAGAATATTAGTGTGAAATTAAATGACTTGGTTTAAGCCATAACGATTCTATCTCACAGGTCTGAATGCAGCTAGAAATGCAATGCCTATGAAAAGCCTTTCTTCAAGAAGGGTAGAAGTGTTGGAATTGGTTTACAGCTTCCAGATGTTATATTAAACCTTAGCAACGTTCTCTGTGTGTATTGTGACACATCTGTGCCAAATCCTGGCTCATATGCTAGTGAGAGGGCAGTGTGGGAACCACAGAGTCAGGTGACCAGATGTGATGTCATTCAACAGCCAGCACTGAAATTGTATTTAGATACTAGTGAGAGATGTGATAGAAGCACTCAGCACTCTGTTTTTGGAACTTGACAACAAAGACACTCATCCACTTCATCTTGCCTTGCTTTAGTAAGTTACTTAACTAGGGAACAGCAATTCTTCAGTGAGTTAGAAAATATAGTGAGATTAGTTAAATACTTTTTTATGTATCTGTCTGAATCTTACCATCTGTGTTGTTGTTATATTTCCTGTGATTTGAAACTCTGGTGTTTATTGTGAGTAGATATTCAGCATTGTCATATGTATTTTTTATTAAATATATGTAAACCTTTTATTGTGGCTGGTCTTTTAGAAAATATTTTAACCTTTGAGAGCACTTCCATTTATTTAGTGGAATTGTGGCTTCATGTTCCTGAAAGTCTTGTTGCTTGGAAATGCTACCATTTTTATAAGTATTAATTTTACTAAGTATAATTGGGTACCCAGGTAAGATCCTTAGAGTAGCTGGGTTTAGGGTGTTCTGGTGACAGTATCTACCTTATAGTCTAGGTAGAGGTGGCATAGCAGGTAAATCTGTGCCAGGCATTCTCAGGGGTGTGTGTGTGTGTGTGTGTGTGTGTGTGTGTGTGTGTGTGTGTGTGTGTGTGTGTGTGTGTGTGTGTGTGTGTGTGTGTGTGTGTGTGTCTTTGTGTGTGAAAATCAAATGTGAAAGACTGTGTGTGTCAGGTACTTGGAATAGGGACATAGAGCACTGATTTTACACAGATGGTGGTGGAGGACTTGGCTTGGAACATGCAGCTGAGGACTCAACTCTGAGATGGTCAGTATGGAGTCTTATTTAGGGCCTGGAGAGGAAGTCCGCAAGACTGGAGTGTGCATTCTCTGTGTGCTCTTAAGGGAAATTGTGCTCGGTGCAGAGAGCTGCATCTGAAAATACTGTGTGTGTCTGTTTTTCTCTTAAAGTGAACGTTCCCCACCAGTGTCAGTGGTGAGGATTGATGCTCCTTGATCACTGGCCCAGAGGAGGAATGTTGCAAAGTCACTAATGCTAACGTATAAGCTATTACAGTGCTGTAAGGGTTTGGTATATTATTATAGATTAAAGATAAATGCTATTAAAGAGTATTAAAAAGGTGCTTAGAAACTGTATCCTGAAGGTATTTAATAAGGCAGTTTCTGAATGGTTGATGTCTACAAAAGCTTCATATATCTTTGAAATGTACAAGACATGTAACTAGTGATACCAGAAGAAATGCCTTGATTTCCTTGTTATTGTTATTTTTAGGTCTGGAGTGTTTTTTATTATACAGTTTGGAAATTATGTGTATCTATCTGTCTATATTTGGACATTAATTTTTCAGGAAGGTGAGCCTTCCTGCACCTCTAAATTTGTATATTTTAACTACATGGTCATACAACCTTGGGGAAAGGAGAAACTCCCCAAAACAGTGTACAGTGATCAAAGCTATCACATATTTTAATCTAACAAAAGCAAGAAGGTGATTTCCAAGGTAACTGCAAATCAAGGAAATACAAGACATCCCCACAGAGGATGAATATTACGCAATTTAGTGTCTAGCCGTGGGACAACCAGTGCACATCTCTGATGGCATATAAAGGATGATGGAATAGACAGCATATGAGTGATATATAAAATGCCAGTCTGGAATGTATACAGAAGCATGCAGTCAGGAATCTGGGAACCTATTTCAATAACTCAGTGTCCGTTGATCACCACATATCCCCAATTACAATGAAGTCCTTTTTCATCCAAAACCTTATATCTAAAGGAATGGCATCCATGTCCAGGGATGTAATCATTTCACTGTACTTGGCTCTCATCAGGCTGATCATTGAATATAATGCCCCATTTGGTATGTATCTGTCCAAAGACTTGACACAACCGGACTAACCACAATGCTTTATCACAAAAAAGGGCCTTAATCACAAAAACTATGCAGATCATCTAAAAGCCTTGTCCCTCTTCTTAGTATCATATAGGCTACTAACAGGTAAGTAACCTCTGTATTGCGTTTAGAGTCTCAAGAAGCCTTATCCTTTCAGATCTATTACACATTCATAAGTTCAATGGTAGCATGCACACCTACTCAAGGGATCCCATTCTCTTTTGCAACATAAATAGATCATGTTGAAGGGATAGGTATGTATCACAAAGAATACCTCTTCTGTGGAACTGTCATATTGTGAAGTATTTTTCTTACTCTATTCAAATGTAATTTGGATGACTAGATGGGAAATAAGTAAGTGTCCCAACATATCCTTGTTCTGCCAGCCTTTGGGTGATTGTTACACAAATTATAAAGGTTAAAAACTACCATGGGGATGTAAGGCTAGGCTTCCTAAGATCCTCACAGATCAATAACCTATTAAGTACCTATGAACCTATGAACAGATGGTGTTTAACGTAATGTTACACTGTTTCTGGATATGTGCTGAGAACAGCACTATTAGTGCATGTTTTTGTTTCAGTGTTAGATGTGGATACAAGGGCATAAAGGTCTATATCTACCACAGCAGTGTGAATGACCAGTCTCTTGGGGTTCCTCTACCTCACACAGTGTAGCCACTTATGTGTCCTAGTACTGCTGATATTGCAGTGTTAAGTGCTGCAGAAGATTTGTAGACTTTTTTGGCACACAGCATGCATGGTCATGCTATGCACAGTATTTAGTTGGGGAAATAACATGCTGAGGACCACTGATAGGAATGTGACTACATGCTACTTCTATCCCCAGCTGCCCCAGTGGCAGAGGATGGCAGAGGATGTAGAGTGGGATACCATTGGATGGACAGCTGAGTTTAGACTAGTGGTCATATTGGTGAAGTTGCTTACCTCATCAGGTTGCTCCATAATTGTCATAATAAAACTTTTAAATTCTGATATAAAAGTAGTTCATCTGATGTGATTTGGGAAAAGGGAATAAAGATACAGTAAAGTAAACTCAGAAGGTTGAAGAGCATCTCATTGGTATAGATGATAAGACAAGGAGGCACTGTTTTGGAATATGAGGAAAGATAAAATATAATCGACTGTGCAAAAACCAAGATGGTCGAATGAACTGATTTTTCACAGGACTCTTTGGAGTTTGTAATGGTGAAATGATTGCCATTATCAGAGTTAGATGTTAAATATGGAAAAATATGGAAGCCTAGACCTATATACTGCGGTGGTGGTGCTGCGGTAGCGTTGTCGCCTCACAGTTAGATGTTGTCCATTCGATTCTCAGTTAGCGCGTCTTCTGTGTGGCGACATGCGTGAACGGGAGTTCCTTCATTGAAGGTTGTGCATTAGGCCTGGCAAGCCAGCACGTAAAACTCTACTGCCAATCATTAGCGGACTGGAGTTCCGCTGTGATGACCCCTAACCGGGAAAAGCCGAAAGACACAAACAATGGAAGCCTAGACCTATAATGAAGGCCATCAATGGCTGAGCAACCTATACTGGAGTATGATTATTCCAAGCTGACTCTGAAACATTGCCTACAGTTTGTGGATGCAATAATAGTGTAAAATAAGAAAGTTGGAATAAAAAAATCAACATTTTCTGCTGTTCTGAAAATGTTTTGGATTTGGTAGTCTACTGAATTATGAAAACCCCAGTGAAGTAATAACAAAGACAAAAAAATGTTCACTATGATTGAAGAAGTTACAAAATGAATAAATAGAGGCAGGGAGGGTTACATTGAGATGCTACTGAAGAGACAGAAGAAGAGTGGCCAAGTAATGTGCATTCAGCAAGGAAAGGCAATTGCTGATGTGTGCAGTCCCTGCAACAAGATAGCTTGAGAGATATGACAGTTTTACTTGAAGAAATGGGTATACAACAGGGATGCTATTGATAAAGTGTTCAATTTTCCAAGAATGTTCATCTGGAATATTATTGTAAATGGAAAACTTTGGCATAGATGCCGGATAAGTGACTATATCTTGTTCTTCAGATAGCAGTAGTATTAATAGTCACATCTTTGAATGAGTGATTATATTAAATGAGGTTTGGTATCTCATTTACTGAGACTGATTAGATACATTATGTGTTGAAGCATCAAAGAGATGGACATGACTATGCTTAGTTTGAATTACCAGTAATAAAGTGTAATTATGGTATTTATTGAAAATGATACACAGAAAAAAATACAAGGTGGAAGCAATGGACTAAAAAGGACCTTTATTCAAAATAACACTCACAGCAAGTACTTTTGGCTCTATCATCAGAACACGATGAAGTACTAACTGTTAGAAATCTGCTCATATCAGGTTTGAACTGGAATATTGGGAAGTATTAACCATATGAGTATCAGTTATTATAACCATCCTACTGAAGTATAACCATATGGCTGAATAATTATGACATTTATGGAAACTGTTAAAATGTTATAATAGATGATTATTATGACATTTATGGAAACTGTTAAATGTTATAATAGATGATTAAAGTATTAAACAATAGAAAAAATTGCATCTGAACTGAAACATGGTGAAATACTAGTCATGAAGCTAAACAATTATTGTATCTATGAAAGTACTGAAATAAATTAATTGTTGAAGACTGTGGCTAAGTAATCCATCTTACCCACAACCCCTTTTTTCCCATTTTTGCATGAGGTCTTGGTGAAACATCAATAAAAACAATTGTCTAGAGACAATGTTCACTCTGCCGGGTAGATAGCCCTACCACTGATGTTCTTCCAATTCAGCAGTTAGCGCAAAGGACTAAAGATCCAACTTGTTAATGAGTTGCTTCCTTTGGCAAGGACACAGGGTTTGAATCTTTCCACCTTCATTTAGGTTTGTCGGTTGGCATAATGGTTAACGTGTTTACAGACACAAGGTACAGGGTTTGATTCTCACCTTTGGGAAGCATGGCTAGCTTTAGAAAGGTTTCCTTGGGTGATTAGCCTAGTAATCACCTATAAACCTATATCACACACATGCATACACACTCACACCTACAGCCAGTTTAGAGTGCCCATTCCACCTACTGCCTGTCCGTGGAATGTGGGAGGAAATTGAAACACCCAGAGAAAACCCTTATAAATACAGGGAGGACATGCAGACTCCATGCAGAAGGTACTTTAGCCGAGAATAGAACCAGAGAATCTCTTGCTGTGAGGCAACAGTGCTACCCACTGTGCCATTGTGCCACCATTTAATGTGGATAAGTAATGATTATAAGAAAATATTATACTGTTTTAGACTTAAAATGTTGTGAAATATTAGCCATGTAACTAAGTAATCTTATAACTACGCTTGAATAATTATGATGTTGACTGAAACTGGTTGATTTGTGCTTCCTCAAGCTACAAAACCTTGGACATGTATTTGTTGTCAACAGGATTTATTTTAGCACAATGCACTAGTTCACCTGCTATCTTATTTTCCCAAAATGTTGCCAAGACCAAATTCACTGAAGCTTCAGCTGCACAAAGTACATTCATCAAAGCATCAACTCAACAAAAAGCTTTTTTTTTTTTTTTTTTTTTTTTTTTTTTTGCAGGGGCAGATCACCCTATACCCTCCCTATTGGGGGGGAGGTGGCAAGTCACCTTGTACCCTCCCTGTTGGGAGGAGCTTCACCTCTACACACAATCTTACTTATAAAACCAAGTAAAAAATCACAAAGGCAGTCAACGAATGTAAAAACAGCTTGAAGATCGACTGTAGATTGTATACAAGTACTCAAAAGGTGCAAGCACCACTTTAATACATAAAACAATAAAAACTGGTTAGCGCTTTCATTTCACAATGTGTAAAACTTCATCAGACAAACAAAGTTCACAAATGTCACTTCCTTTATGCTTTACCATCCATTCTCATTGGTTGCCACACATTGATGCTGAATTTAAAATAACTCACACATTAACTAATTGAGTGCTGTAAGGGAACCACTACACAATGAATCTATGCACTTGCTTAACATTAAAAAACAGACACAATGAGTTGCTAAAATGTTGCATGCACTAATGCATAATTAAATTACTGTTTAAAAACAAGCTGTATAAGCTAAAACTTTTTTAAACTTTCTCCTAATTACTGCTTACACTTTTGTATGATCTATTTGTGACCTATGTATTTTTCATATGTATACATATATATATATATATATATATATATATATATATATATATATATATGTATTCCCATTACTATGTGTTCACTTGGACTTTTTTCCTTTCCAGTGCTTTTAACTTCAAAATGGGGGAAATGGAACTTCTCTCATTTATGCCTGGACAGCTGTAAGCCTGTAGACGAATTTGCCATTTAAGTTCACTGATTTCTAATGTCAGTGCCCAAGGTTTATTGTCATAAATAATGGCATGATCTATAGCCATGTAATGGAAAACATGCCCTTCAATATTGGTGATATGCTTTGCTAGGGCATTATTTGTGTTATGTTTTTTAATGGCATACTCATGCTCGTATAATCTCTGAGAGAACCTTCTCTCCATCTTTCCTATATAGAAACACGGGCAGGATTTACATGAGGCCAGGTATACTACTGCTTTAGAAGTGCAAATATATCTGTCCCTAAGATAATATGTGTTATTCCAAACAGTAAAGCTGTTTGACACTTGAATTGTATTACACCATGTGCAGGCTCGACACTTAACCATTCCTTGTTTGCATTTTATTTCTCCTGTCTGTTTTGTCCTCAGTAAATCCTTAACATTTGGCCCCTTATACAATTCTTAGATTTTCCCGTATTCTCTGTCTTATATTTGAATCCTCTAATAGGATGGGCCAGTTCTTTTCAAAAATGTTCCTTAACATGGCAGTGTCCTAGTTGAAAGTCAAAACCAAGGTTTTTGAAAATTCAGATGTTACCCCTTCATTTTCATTTTCCAGTCGACTCTGGGTCCTGGCCTCACTGCATATTATCTCATATGGCTGATTTACAAACTGCTCAGGGGTGCCACAGTGGCTTAAAATAGGCTGAAAATGGCCATTTAGTCTTTTTGTAGTAACCTCTGAGATTAATTCGTCCACAAGATCAGAGGGATAGCCCCTACTAAGAAACGTAGACCGCAAGGTGTTAACTTCTTCAATAAAGTCATTGTGCGTGGTGACCATCCGGGCTGCTCTGACAAGTTGCCCCTTCACAACCGACCACTTTTGATGGTAAGGGTGCGAACTGCTAAAGTGCAGAAAGGAATTGGAGTATGTCACTTTCCTATGAATCTTAGCGATTTATCTGGTGTTAATGGTATCTTTAAGAAGGCAAATGTCAAGGTAATGGATGGAATGGATGCTATTATCAAAGGTAAACTGCAATAAAGTTGTAGTCTTATTGATATAATTCAAAAAGCTTTCCAACTCTATAAATGGCCCTTTCCATATGACAAAGATGTCGTCCTGGAATCACTGATAAAGCTTAATATGGGGGTAAAAGGTTGATGAAAACACAAATTGCCTCTCCCAGTAAGCCATGAGAACATTTGCAAAAGCTCCGCCACATGGTGAGCCCATGGGTACACCCTTACGCTGTAAATAAAAGTTATTGTTAAAGGAGATGTAGTTGTTAATGAGAACTAACTCTAGAAGTTCCATGATAAGCCTATTAAGTCTCATGAGCCACTTTATATTTTAACAGCATCTCACTAACCCAATCCAGACCTACATCTTGTGGGATGACCGTATGAAGGTCTTTGACATCTGTGGTAACTAGGAGGTCATTGGCATTATAAGAAATGTTGTTTACCTGGACCAAAAAAGCTCCATGAATCTTTTCAGATCTGTGATTCCTTTGCTATGATTTTTTTCAATTCATAATCCACATACTGGGCACCTGCTGACGTTATGGAATTCCAGCCATCCACAAGGGGTCTCATTGGGGGGTTGTCCAATCTTACTTATATATACTAATTCCATGGTAACAGTTGTTGTTGTTGTCTTTCGGCTTTTCCCGGTTAGGGATCGCCACAGCAGAACTCTGGCCCACTAATGATTGGCAGTAGATTTTGACGAATGCCGAGGTGCCAGCTCGACATTCAACCTTCAACGAAGGCACGCCCATTTACGCATGTCTTTTGAATGCCCACCCAACTGTGGGGAGGACATGCAGACTCCACACAGAAGGCACTTCCCACACTCCAGCTGAGAATTGAACGGGAGAACCTCTTGCTGTGAGGCAACAATGCTACCGCTGCACCACCGCGGATAATTCCATGGTCACAGTACTGTGGAGAAAAGGGTAAAGAATCTAAGTATCAAGTAACTTCAGCAGACAAACGCAGCCAACTACAAAATTAACAATTAAAATAAAAAATCATCTCAGCAAATCATGGAAAACAGTGGTTTATTAAAATCTCATTGATGTGTGCTTAAATGCCATTACATAGACATTTCAAAAGCATTCACATATTCATTTGCTGTGATCCTGTTGGACAGTTGAATAAACTGATCTGCTTCCTCACTGTTCACATTTTAAGTACCGATTTAATGCTTACACAACCATTTTTTCCTGGAATAAGTCAGCTTGTAACAAATTAATCCATTTATATTCAGAATTTTCTCTCTGTTATTAGTTTATTATGCTTTATGATTATACAACCATAGGGATACAATGGTTGAGTTACATGGTATGGAGGTAATGTCTCCGCCTTGGGGGCTGAAGGAATGCTTTCTTCTCTGCAAAAAAATGCTTCTTTTGGTTTCTGCATTGGATTGAATTTGTAATTGGTGTGTTTCATTCAGCTGGCATGTTGACCCTTTAGTTTTTAAAGATAGACAGTGGAATGCTGAATACCACAATCTGTGCACTTTCTTTAACTTGATTAATTCCAAATGAGACTCACACATCCTTTGCAACATTTCTCTTCTCAGGTGATTTGGAAGTATCAGTTTGTCTGTTTTGAAAAATAAGCCTGCTATACAGTTTATCTCCACTTTAAATGAAAAGTTATGCTGAATTTATTTCTGTGTGGCCGTTTTCTGTTCTAATCAACCTTTCATATATATGTCTTTTATCCTTCTCATTTCTTGTTTTCCCTCAGTACATCTCAGAAACTCTGTAGCCTATTTTTCTGTCATGAGTAGTTGCACTAAAATACAAGTAATGTACATCTAGTTTACAAGCAGATCCTGTGGATTCAGCTCAGCATATCAGCTGTATGTATTTGACCACCTGGCCTATATCTTTCTCTCAGATTACACTTCTGTAAAAGTAATAGCATTCTTTGTAACCTTGGTGGTAGTGGTACCTTATGCAATCTCTTCTTAAAATACTCTATAGAGTCTTATGGGCACTCTCATCTTGAATCTGATTTTCATAGATACACTGGTGAAATTTCTCATAGCCGTATACAATTACATGTCTTAGCAAATGCTTTCTGGCAGTCATTAAATGCTGTTGAAACATAAGTATCCTACCAGACTGCCAACAATTAAATGACGTCCCTTACTATTCTGGGTCAGTAACTAAGGAGCTTCAGTCCTCACTACTGACTCCAATATGAGCCTTTCACTTCAACAGAAGTAATATTTCACAAATTTCCCCTAAGAGCACAAAAGGAACACACTGTATTTTTCTGGGACAGGAGTCTATACCTCTGTCCACCCAAATGTATTTTTCCTAGTACGTACTTCAGAACAAAGTGTCCCAGTTTAAGACCTCTGATACATTCACACTCATAGTAAATTTAAATCTCACACATCCACCACTTCTGGGAAAGCCTGGCACAGATTTCCAGCTGTGTCTCACTCCCAAAATAATACAGTAATGCTGCTACTAATCAGAGGGTCTTCATGCCCTTCCAAAGGGGTGTCCAATTATGAAAATTAATTATTAAACTAAATATCTATGACCAGAACTGCCAGGCATTCAAGATGACCTGGGGAGTATCAAACAGATAGAAGCGCTCTCTAATCTCTAAAGAAAAACACTGTTTTTCAGCCACAATGTGAAGTAATGAAAAACATTTAATAATAAGTAAAAATGATTACAAGATTGAAAATCAGTAATTCTCAATAAACATTAGAATTTAGTCACCAGAAATGTAAATTAAACTGCAGGATAGAAGTTGATTATTCAAGAAAAACTTTATCTTAATAACTAAACTTTCCTGATCTAACTAAAGAAATACTGTCCCTGATCTGCTCTAAGATATAATAGCAAGGCCAAGGTAAGCTTACAGTTTTCTTGGTGAGTTCTCTTTTCTTGGTATTCACTGACTGCTCAGTACTTGACAAACTGCCCAGCTTCACAGTCTCAACTGTCTTTAGCAGTCGCAACTGTCTAATTTTAAAATATAACAGTCAGCTGTAAAAAAGGTTCTTTTTCTGTCAATCAGCTGTTTAAATAATCTCCTAGCAGCAAGGAACATTCCAATAATCTCACTGACTATTCAGCTGATTATCCACAGTTTGTACTTTAGAATATCCCTCTCAAACATGTACAGTTGTTTGTCCTCTGGTGACACTAGTTGTACCACAACTCTGCCATTTTCATTATCTAGATTTAAGGCTTTTAAAATTAAGAAGTGATCCATGTATCTCAGCTCTGTAACTTTTTACTACTATAATTTGTCTTCAACATGAGGTTATGCTGTCTTATTCGTCAGTGAAAGGGTCAAGTCTTTTGTCTTGTTCTTGAGTGATTGTATATCATCACTAATGGCATCACTTCGAAAAGCTTCAATTTTCTCAACAATACCTCTCTGAAACACTTTCATTGTTGATAAAATATCCAGTGGAAGTTTACCGAATCTGTGTTATCATATGGGTGTGTTGAATGGTTAAGTGTACACAGCTCAGATCCTTCTTTATCCACTTATCTAGCTTGATTTGCCAAAGTTCCTGAACAGAGGCAAGTGCAGAAAAAATGTTTGCATTCAGCACATCCGCAACATTATGCAATCTTTATCATTCATCTGAGCTGCCTCTAGAATAGGCAGTGGGACCTCAGCTTAAGTTCTAATTAAATAATTTTCATCTCAGGATTGTAGTATCTCCATCGTGCTTAGTATTGACCCAGTTGACTCGGGAGGGGATACATCCTACAGAATCTGTTCTTTAGACCTAAAACGTATGCATTCAAAATGTTGAACCACAACCATGGACAATTTCATTGTTTTAAGTCTGTGTAAAGGTATGATAGTACTCCTTGTGCTTGATCTGATGGGATTTATTCTTCACAAATCTATGTTGATAGCAGACTGTAATAATCAAACTTTCTTTCAAGAATGCGTTCAAGAATTCCCCAGTAATTTCCTGAGGGCTGAGTCTTCTGTAATTTGTTGGTTGTTCTACAAGTTGCCTTTGTCCAGTTTGGTGGGAGAAATAAATCAGCTACTGGTTCTGTCAGTACATTTATTGGCTTGTAACCCAACAGCTTTCCTAGAATCTTTACTATCTGTTCTGTTCCTTAATTATTGAACAACCACATATTGATGTTCTCAACTCCAGCCCTACTCACCACTATCCTATTTAGTAACTTTTTTCTCTAAAATAATATTTCTTACATTTTAATAAATTGCACAACCATATTCTGGCTTTTCCTGCATGCACATTCTGGATGTTCTGAGTAATTTGTAATCTCTCCATATTTCTTAATATGCACCGCTTGCTTTTTTCCCATACATGTCTTTCAGAACTTCAAGAGTGGTTCTTTATGAATTGTTCTTAACATTTCCCTGGTCTTGGTAGACTTCCTTATCCTCCCATTTTAATGTATGTTCTCTTGAATTTAATACAACCTGCACTAGTTCCCTTTTATAGGTGCATATGTAAGTACTGGACAAACAGTCTGCCAGCAGTTAACAAGCCTATCCAATACCATATATTTAAAAGTTCCCTCCAACCTCCAGAAGGGAAACATAAGATAAACCAGAAGAGAACTTGAGGTCATTTATCCAGTTGTCTAGCTTTACCATGAAGTTGACAAGGGTTCTACTCTGCTTGACATGTAGTGAAAGTTTGTTTCAGGGGTGGATGATATACTGGAAAATGAATTTATCATGCCAACATGTCTTATTTAACTGTTGAAGAAGGCCTAGTTCTTTTAACTAGATATTTCAGGAGCCATTGATTCTGCAAAGGAATAGGAAGTTGAAGAGAGTTTAATCTTTCACTGCTCAGAAGGCTAGACACAGAACCCCATGGTGGAGTCTGTCAGAGACTGATTACAGAGACAGGGCTGCCAGTCTGTGTTGATGACTAAGATTTTTGAGTACACTAATTTTTTTAGTTATGAATATCTAAATTTTCTTTAGTTGAGTGGTATGTTTAGACAAATAAAATGCCAAAAAGTGCATTAGATTTGAAATTGGGTCTGATGCAATATGATATGCATCAAGAAGAGATGCTTAGAAATTAGATGAGTCAGATAGAAGGCTTTCTACTATTGACATGATTATCAAAAGATGAGGAGTTATCAACAAGACTGCCTGATTCCCTTATGACAGTTCTAACTGGAAAGGTGTTTTGCGTATATAGTATGGAAAATGTGTTGTATACCAACATTATCTGTACAACATGATTTGAGACCATTGTCCTTTCACCAACTGTTAATATGGCCTAAGCACATACTGGTTCATTTGTGAGTAAATGGAAGAGTGAATAACAACACCCAATTTACAGTAATTTACAACTTAAATAGCCATAAGCCACTAAGTTTTGGCCTGAAGGTATGAGAAACAGATGCAAACAGCACTGATAACTTTTTTGTTTTCAGAACTGGCACGTGTGACTCTAACTGTATGTTTTTTTCAGACAACCAGTTAGCTATCATCTGCACAGTGTAAAGATTTATATTCAGATTTACAAGTCCATTAATAATGTCTTCATGAGGAACAGTGTCAAAGGCATTGGCCAGGTACATATATGCTGTATGTACTGTGGAACTGCTATCTGTGTGTACCCAGCCTAGATGGATCATCTCCAGTAGCCATTTCAAAACTGCTGTTTGATTCTGATGTGCACCTTAGTAACAATCCCCTTATTTCCAATACTCATTTTTATTGTGAATCAGACTAAACATTGATAGCATTTTGCTAGTAGTGTCTCTCCTTTCAACTCTTGGTTCCTTAATGAACAATACTCAAGTTTAATTTTTCCTGCCTTGGTTATTATACACATTCACTGCATCAAAGAATCAAAGAAGCTGTCCTGCATTCTGGCCCTGTGCAATACATTGCTAAAGCCCTGACTACAGCCAGAATTTTATTAGTAGTTTGGGAGCTAGAAGGATTGGGGTGAGGGGAGAGAGCAGCCAAGCCTTGCTCACCCATTTTGTAGGGAGGTGGAACAGCATGCTGCACTACAACCCCAGAAGGACTCTGGAAGCACTGCAGCATCATCATCATCAACAGCAGCAGAAGCAGGTATTCATTTGATTTGGCTTCATGTTTCATATATGCCAAGAAGGTGTTCACATGTACAGAAACACCCATGAGCTCTCCCCTAAAACAGAAGTGTATGTGGAAGCTACTGACCATTGTGAAGAGGGATTAGGTATTGTGATAAGGGGCCAGTATGGCTACAGAATGGCCTGCTCTGTGACATCTGACAATGAGGAATGAATGTGCTCATAAAGTGCTTGGTCTGAATAGAGAAGAAATAAGCCACAGAGCCTTTGCTTTTATCAGAGAATAAATGTATCTGTAGTCCCTATAGGAGGCAGAAGGGAACATATGGGTGTACTGGTTGCAGGGAGGCATACCTGATGGAGGTCATTCGGGGATTAAAAAAAGAGACACTGCTTCTGAGAGGACTCACTCCTATGTCTTTGTGACAGCTGATGTAGTTCATGCCATCCCATTTAGGCTTTGGCATTGCTGTGATAGATATGGTGGTGTTTCTTCTGCAGTGCTTTTTTATTTGTTTGTATAACTTTGTTCAGATCCTTTAATTGAATTTATAGTTTTAAATTTGCTCCATCCTCAGAAATATGCCCTTGACTCCTGAAAATATAGACATGTGACTTTTGCCTTTGTCTCACCTAATTATCTCTTTCACACTTTATGCTTTCTCTCATGTTGCTCTTTTTCTGTAATGGCTGCTGTGATGCCCCTATCTCTTTACTATTCAGAACTGACACTTGTAAGCAAGACACCTTGCATTCATTGAGCTAGCTCTTAGATTGACTCCTTTCCCAGACTATTCCCTTATGATACTGTTGTCTCTGCATTTGAAATTAATTAAAAGGGAAAGTTTTTCTTTTCATTGTATCTGTGACCCACTAATCCCTTTATAGGTTGCTACTAGGCTAACGACCACTAGGACTCTTACAAGCATAGCCACGTACCCCAAACCATTTGAGTCCCAAGTGTCATACGAGCCAGGGGGGCATGTTAGTAGGCAGGTAGCTAAGGATTTGTAGGGGGGTGTTAGGATAATATTTTTCTTACTGACATCATCTGTTTATAAGGGACATGCAGGCCAGACCAGTAGATTTATGATTTCCCATCCAGTCATCAAGGTTTCTTTGAATAGTGTCAGGGACGAACTCTGTTTTACATGGATGGAGAGCCTATTCCATAGTATGGGGATCCTTTGGAACAAATATCTGTCTCTTCAGCACATTCTCTTTATGTCACAAGTGAAGTTCATATCCCTGGATCTAGTGTCTCTGGTGCTGTTAGTATGCATATGTGCAATGGATCCATCAGGGCTGGGTCTGTGGAAGCCCTGTAAGCCAAGCAAAGATCCCCTCTTAGCAGCCTGTAGGAGACTGAATACAGAAATAAAGGTGATCCGTAGGACAGGGTATTCTTGCCCTGAGTTCTCCTGGTGAGAAACTTTTGTCGGCATTTCAACTGTTGCAAATGTCTGGTTATGTACATGCCAAAAGGGGCATTGTATTCAATGATAGGTCTGATAAGGGCCTAGTAGAGTGGTACTATAACTTCCTTGGACTTGGATGTCATACCCTTACCTATAAGTTGGGCGACAGAATGGTTTTATATGTTGGTCACAAGCCAGTTTGCTGTCTACATATGTTCTCAGATCCCTTACTACTGGATCGCCTCTTAGGGGTATTTTATGATGGAGTAATTTACTTGGGTTGACAGTTTCCCAAAGGGCATTATAATGCATTTTTTTGCATTGAGTTTTCGGCCATGGCCTTGGCTCCAGTCACATGTCTGTGTTAATCCCTTTTGCAAGATGTTGTTGTCTTGGGGGAAGTCTATAATAGCTCCCAATTTATAGTCATCTGTGAACTTGGTGAGCCCGGGACTTTTAGTTTTAGCCTTGACTTCCAAGAAGTAGATGCCAAACAGGAGAGGGCCAGGCATGGATCTCTCAGGTACTCTGCTGGTGACTGGTCTCTTGGTCAAAATGGTTTCACTGATCCTAACTTATTAGATCCTGTCTGTGAGACAGACGGAAATCCAGCAAGTTATGTAAGGGTCTGCACCTAGCTGAGAGAGTTTTTCAACAATACCCGAGTGGGTTATTGTATCAAATGCCTTATCCAGGTCAAGATATGCAGTATGGACTGTTTTACCCTCATCCATTGCCTTGGTGACCCTCTGAAAGAAGTCTACAAAGTTAAGTAGGCATGATCCTCCCTTAACAAAGCCAACTTTGGCTGGGTCCAGTGTCTGTAGGTTGACAGTGTCCTTGTTTATCATTTCCTGATAATTCATTCCATGGCTTTCCATATTAGACTTTTTAGACAGATTGGTCTGTACTTCCCTGGGTCAGTTGATGGTCTGGCCTTGTGAAAGGGAATGACTGTTGTGGTCTTCCATTCATTTGGAGTGTAACCTGTTTCAGGGCTGTAGTTGATGAGTGCCTCAAAGTGGTCCTCATAAATCATGTTTCAGACTGTTCAGGAGGAAACCTGTCAGGACCCATGGAGGTGGTGCTCTGGGCTTATCAAGTGCTGCTAGCATCTGATCCCTTATGCTAGCTGGGGGAAGTGTGTTGGAGAGATTTCACCTGGTGGAGCTGGGGGAAGGGGAGATGAAGTATGAGCTAAATTTATCAGCCAGTAGATTTGCTGTGTCACGCTGATCAGTGTATGTGACACTGTTCACCGCCGGTTCAGCATACTGTTATGTGTCATCTTTAAGGTTCCAGATCTAGCTGAAGAAAGCCTTCTGATTGTCCTTAGCCTGTGAGGCTATCCTGACTACATAGTTAGTCTTGTTGGACTTAATTAAACCTCTCAGTTTCCTGTCTAGGTGTGTAAGAGAACACTTGTCTTTAAGGAAATTGCTTTTCTTGATTTCAGCCATGAGTTTTCTTTTTTATTACATATCCTGTTTAGGTGAGGATTCTTCCAGTGAGATCTGCTTTTAGTGTTTGCTTTGATTTTTTTCTGGTAGGTATGGTAGCCTCTATGTAGCCATTCACATGTGATTCTGTGAATAGTTCTGCATTGTTAGCTATGGTCTTTGGCTTCGGGGGGAGCCGTTAATTTTGACAAACTGTCAGTTAATAGGATGCAGTTTACCTTTGAATAGTTCCTAACTGTTACTAGTTTAGCTAGATTTTCTGGGTTGATTTTTACTTCAAATGAGACAGCTTTTTGATCTGACCTCACTAGTCTGCATATGACATTGGTGGCACTTCTCACTCATGTTGGTGAGTACCAGATCCAGTATGTTTGATCCACAGGTTGGAGCATTCACTATCTGTTCCAGGGTATTTGTGTTAATAAAGTCCAGTAAGTGTTGTGCCTGTGAGTTTGAGGCAGTGTAATTTTCCCAGTCTGTAGAGGAGCAGTTAGAGTCATCCATGAATAGACTGTTTGATTGGTTTGGGAGTGCCTGTAGTAGGTTTAGGTAAGAATTGTGAGATTCTAGGGGCATAGATGATGACCTGTAGCTAGCCATGATATGGTGAGGAGCCTTTCCTATGGTGACTTGCATGTGACTGAGCTTCATGGTGTCATCCTGTTTAACCAACCTGGGGGTATGTTTGTTACTAACGTAGACTGAGACACCTCCACCTTTGGTCCCAGTTTGTGCTGTTGTTGGTCTAACTGTGTGGAAGACATTGAAGTGTTGCACTTCCGGAGTACTTTCTATGGCTTTAAACCCATTATTAATCACAGCACAGATGTCTATATTCTCCAGAGCGAAGAGGGCTTGAAGACTGTGGAGTTTCTTGTTTAGGCTCTGAGCATTGAGCAGTAACACCTTAAGGTTGCTTGCAGAATTTTTCACTGTGTTAGCAGTTTTGTCTTTTTGGCATTGCCTAAAAAAAATCTTAGGGGCGGATAAAGTTTTAGCTAGTATCCAAAATCCTAGGGGGAACAGGTACAAACCATCCTTGACAAAGCAATGTGGTATTTTGACCATGTTCTCCCTTGCTGATAGCTATTGAATCCCCTTGGAATGACAGCAGAAACTAAGCCAATTATTAAAATCAATCCTTTTATGCACATACTGTGGCATTATCCTTGGTGAAGGTAGAAAGCTGCTCAATGCAAGACTCATACCCATCTGTGACACATATTTTGAGAGATCCATTATGTCTCTTTTCATATAGTCCAGTGAGGTATGTCTCAGGTCATTTACACCCACATGGACTATGATAGAATCATATTAGTACCTGTCTCCAGAATGGCAACTAACCATTATGTTCCCTTTGTGTAACCTGGTGAGTGTGGCATATGTGTGTCACACAATGGAGTCCCCAATAGCAAGTGTATGCTTGCCTCATGGGCTTTGCACTTGGTGGACCATTAGGTGTAGGCTTATGTGAGATGCTTGGTGCTGCTTTTGGTATGTTTTTGGTATGTGCTTTAGTGACTGAGTAGTGTTGCCATTAGGTGCCTTTGGAGGTCTTTGAGATTTGGGTAGGTTCTTTTAAGTGCATCAGTGTATGTTATCTGTGTGTTGTGAACTGTAGTGAGGGATGTAGTGTGGGTATTCTTGACAACATCATTTGTGTGCAAGATTTTTGTCTCCAAGGAAGTTGTATATTTACATCTCTCACATACCATGTTACTTTCTTTAATGATTAATGGATTGTCTGAGAACATGAGACAATTGCTACATTGCCTTAGTATGCCCAAATCTTCCAAATTGGCCACAGAAATATTTGGAAATCACATATCCATGTTGTCTCACCTTGTATTAGGGATGGTTGTTTAAGGACTGGGTTTTAACAGGGCTCTCCTAGGGTAGTTTTGGGGTTAAGTACAAGATGTTTTATAATGCTAGGATATGGTAGTGCTATTTGATGCACAAGCTTGCAGCTATAAACTTATTTCCGCACAGTGCCACACTGTTTTAACAGTTTTTGGATCTAGTCCTAAATGTATAGATAATTTTTGCTGTTTAGGCATTTACTGTCTAGGGCACTGCTTAATGGAGCTGTCCAGTGGGCAGCTCTGGCCAGAAAAAAGAAGTTTGAAAACTGACTCCTATGCCCTCTAACCAATAAATAACCACACTTTGAGTTTCCTGCAGTACTTCCCAACACAGAGAGAACAGGTAAACACCTTCTGCCATAAGATGAATGATACTGGAATTTCTTGATGTAAAAGCACAGCAAAAACAACTTTCAAATACAGATTAAACAACAAACAGTTACCAAACATCTACGTCCCTGGCTAATTCACCCCTCTGAAAAGAGATTTGGAGGCACACAGACTAGAAAAGTCAACAACATAAAATGAATATTTTTGCCACAAAATTAAATAAATGCTTTAAAAATGCTCAAAAATAGTAGTTATACTGTATAAACACACTTCACAAGCCACCAGCAGTAACTGAAATTAATTCTTTGTTTCTTCTATTTTTGATGTATATATTTTCTACTTGTTCATGTATTTTGTACTTTTGCCACACAGATCATATGCTTCTCTGGTTTAGCCCTAGCCATCCAGCAAACCATACACCCATGGGCATTACCATATTCCTAGTGGCCAAAATGCATTGGGATTATCTCAATGAAATCTAGTTGACTCTTTTTCTCCTCCTGTAGTTATCACTACTTTATTACTTTCCTTACAGTGTTAATACATTTGTTGCCAGGTAATTTGTGCCTTCATGTGGTACAGAATGAAGTCTACTCCTTACCTTCTTAAAAATAAGTTTTCTTACCTTATCCCTGTCTAATTATTGATTAACTACATCTCTGACTATGCTGCTGTCTATTTTTCTGACATTATTTCTGTTCAGTATTTGTATTGTTTTATACTACATCACTTCCTGAGTTATGAAGCTGTGGTTGAAGGCACTGAAAGTCATCATTGCTAAGCATTCACCATCAGTGTGTCCTCATCGTCTTGTGAGAGGACCTGCAGCTAAATAGGTGCACTTTTTTGCTTATGCTAGGCCTCACTATTCTATGGCAGAAAAGTGTTTTCTTATTCTTTTAAAACTATCTCCAACTATTTCTTTCTTCTCCACCACAAAAGCTCTATTGATTGTCTTGGTGACTGCTTTATTACAAGCCTTCCTTCATTTGTTCATATGGATGATAGGAATTGAGGAAGGTAAGGGCAATTTTTCACCCAGTGGCTACAGGAGTTTTCATACCTAGTATAGTCTTCTTCTGTTTCAATTCAAGGCAATAGCTGCTATACTAGGTTTCCCTGTCCCTGGTAATTCCTGTTTTTGTATGGCTGAAATGCAGTTTGTATTGGCCCATCTATTTTTTCCTTAAAGCACAAAAAGCTGTCCCTATCTATCCATTATCTGTCTATCTATCTATCTATCTATCTATCTATCTATCTATCTATCTATCTATCTATCTATCTATCTGTCTATCTTTCTATCTGTTTGCTTGTTTATGTATTTCTCTGTTTTTTATTTATTAATATTGAGTATCAGGTTAATTTGATGTTTAGTTTGAAGGGCAGAGTCTGTTTACAACAGAGATCCAGGGAGAAAAACTCCATCAAAAAATGCATTATATGACAATAATATTACCAAGTATAACACACAGATGAATAATAAACATTAAATAGAGCATATAACTGTTTCAGTTGTCTTAAATGCAGTCACGTATCATAGAGCTGATCTTCTTAGTATTATAATATAGCATTTAAGTCTACAGTGACATATGCAACAATGCTGATACTCATGCATAGTGTATGTACATGTAGAAAATCAGAAGGGTAAGTGGGTTAATACACAACATTCATAGATTCATAGGTATGTACTCGGCTAATGACCACTGGAACCTTTTTAAGCCTAATCATGCATCCCAAACCTCTGACAAGTTCTGGTACCCTTGATAATTGTAAGCAGGGCTTGGGAGATGAAACATTTACAGGTTGCCTGTGTTCATTAGAGACATAGGTGCCAAACCAGGGATGAATTTCCTGTTCCACATCCAGTTGTCCAAGTTATACTTGAAATGGGCTAGAGAGGAACTCTGCTTCAAATGGATGGTGAGTCTATTCCAGAGAAGGGGTAGTCTGTGGGATACATACTGTCACTTGTCTAGTCAAGATGTAATAGACGAGTCTTGCGGGCTCCGTTCAAGCAGCTTTTTTATGTACAAACACATCAGGATTGAGGCTTAATAACTTTAGCTTAGATAAACTTATATGCAAACTAGCTATTATATTCATACATGCGCACTCTCTAGCTGCACTCTCAAAATGGCACTGAAGCTAACACATGCTTGTTATTTATATGTACATTCAGTCCTTGAAATGCTTCTTAAAGATGCAGCACATATACTCTGTTCTACACATACCTATCCCTCCAGTAGATCATATTTATTTCACAGGCAAGGGTTAAGCCTTTAGAATAGGTAATTCTGGTGATGGTTGTTTTGTGGATATGCAGGAGATCCATCAGGATGGGGTCTGACAATGCCTTGTATGCCAGGCATAGATCTCCCCTTAACAGCCTATAGGAGACAGACTACAGAGATAGGGCTTTGAGGTCATCTACATATGGCATGTTACTTACACCCTGTATTTTTTTAGTGAGGAACTTCTGTGGACGTTGTTTGTCCCTGGCTAGGTGCATACCAGAGGGGTCATTGTGCTCATTGATAGATCTGATGAATGCAGAATACAGTGGAACAATGACCTCCTTGGACCTAGATATTATACCTTTGATTCTAAGTTGCACAACCTATAATGATAGCTTCATTACTGCAGACAAGTGATGGTCAAAGGCTAGATTACTGTCCATGTGTGTCACCAAGTCCCTGTCTATGTTGTCATCTCTTAGGAGTTAGTAGTTAATATGATAGTTACTTGGGATGGGTGACTTCCAGAAGGATACTATTATGTGTTTCCTGGTATTTAATTTTATTCTATAGTTATAGCTGAATTTGTCTGCATGGAGGTTTTCTATATCTTCTGGTTCAGTTTAGGTAGCTCCATTAACAATGAGCTTTGAACATAATTGTGTATTGCCTTTGAGATTGCAGGCATAGCTAAACAATGTCTTGTAGTTATCCTTGGCTTGGGAGGCGAAATTTACCTTAGATTTGGCTTTGGTAGACTTTGTCTTCTGAGTTGTTTGTTTAGTTTGATGAGTGCTTTTATACTGCTGGGTGCAACCATCTCTTAATTTTTGTCATGATTTTCTTCCTTCTGTTATACAGCCTACTGATGGTGTGATTCCATTGCAATGGCATGTTTTTTGACTTAGTATTGTACGTATTCCTGGTGAGTAAAACTGTCTTTATGCAGCTTTTAACATGCTTATGTATGGTTTCAGTGAACACTTCCACATGGGCAGCGGTGTTTTCATGGTTTAGGTGGTTTGAAATGTTGCCAGATTATGACATTATGAAATTAGCCTTAGAGTAGTTCCCAAATATTCCAGTGTTAGCTGGGGTTCTGGGTTCTATTTTTACTGCACTCCAACACACTTCTGCACGCCAAAAAGATTTAATGAACAAGTAAAGCTTTCGGGTTAACCACCCTTCATCAGTACATAACACCAAATGGATCTCATAAGCAGTTAAATAGGGGTTACAATTAAAACACATGATTCAGCCAGCCTAACAAAAACAACTATCAATCACATATTTAAATCACCATATTTAAAAAAACAGTTAGCAATATCTATTTAAAGCACATATATATTCATTCTATTAATATTTATATTTAAAATACATTTATTTATATCCAAACATTCTTTGCTTACAAATAATTTTTGCTAAAAATTACATCAAAGAAATTCCCATTAAAATTAAATAAAAGTATGTATGTATATTTCCATATACATAACATAAGTATAAAAAATATCTAGATGTTTTCCCTTTGCCTCTTGGTTAACACTGGCTTTAAACTAACTGCAGTATTCAAACCTGGTGTAACTTCTGCCTCTAACCTAATAATCCATTCATACTCTTTTAATTCTAACATATTAATATCACCTCCCCTCATACCTAAATTTATTGCACATGTTACCCTAAACTTAAAAACATGGCCATTTTGGCGTGCAGATGTGTGTTGGAGTACTTTGAAAAGTTTAACCAGGATTTTTTCTATTTTTACTGTAAAGGAGACCATTTTGTGGTTTGACCTTACCAGAAAGGACATTACAGTATGGGGGGGTGCAGTACTCTCCCATATTACTGAGGATCAGAGCCAGTATTTTTGCACCCTGCTCAGCATATTGGCAATACATTCCAGGAAATTTGTGTTTAAGAAATCCACAAATCCCTGTGCCTACGCATTTGGTGTCATGTATGATTCCCAGTCAATAGTTGGATAATTAAAGTCACCCATGAATGTGGTATTGGGTTGGATGATGAGTGATTTCAGTAAGCTGAAATACATGGTATGGGTTTCCTGGAGTATAGAGAGGGGCCTATAGCTTGCAAGGAAGTGTTATGGGATTTTGCCTGAGGTGATCTGAATGTGGAGAAGCTCAAGTGCGTTGTCCTGTTTGATTTATTTTTAATTTAAATCGAGATACCTCCACATATAGTCTCTACCTGTGTAGTAACTGGTCTAAATGTGTAGAAGGCATTATAACCTTGTACTGCTGGGGTGTTCTCTGCTGTTTTAAACCATGTCTCAATGGCTACACAAACATCAGCATTTTCTAGGGTGAGGAGAACTTGTAGGGAGTAGAGTTGTAGTAGTTTGAATTCATAACCTTGCGCAGTAACACCTTTAGATTTCCCTGTTTTTTATTTGCTGTGTTGGGAGTATTTTTAGTTTGGCATTGCCTAAAAAAAGATACTACAGAAGATGACAATGTTATAGTTAATATTTGAAAGGCTAGATGGGAGAGGTGTTGACCATAGCAGGGAATGCAGCATGGTCTGTTGACCATCTTCTTCCAAGCTGATAAATATTTCACTCCTTTAGAATAACACCAGAAATTAAGCCAATTAATAGTTATCTCCTGTTCATATTGTGGCATCATAGGTTCATAGGTAGGTACTAGCCTATCAGCCCAAGGGCCTAAGTAAGCCTAGCCAACAAGGTTCCTTGGCTTACGCCACCCAAGAAAGTTGTTTTCCTGTGCCCCTGTTGAGCCGAGCCACAGAAGTGATCCTTGGGGTGTACTTCCTATTTTCCATCCACTCATCAAGAAGGAAATAATGAGGAACTTTGCTTGACATAGATGGGTAGCCTGTTCCAGAGTATGGGAAGTCTCTGGGACAGGAATCTATCCCTCCAGCATGTCCTGTTTCTTGTGGTGACAAGGTTTAGGTACCTAGAACATGTAGCTCGGAGGGATTGGGATTTCTTTAGGTGTAGCATGTCCAACAGCTCTGGGCTTGACATAGCTTTATATGTTAGGCAGACATCACCTCGGAGTAGGCGATATGCTGTGGAGTAAAGCTGGAGTTTTTTGAGGCGGTCAGTGTAGGGCATCTGTTTGAGGCCAGTAATCCTCTTTGTGATGTACTTCTGTGGCCTTTCCAGCTGCTGCAGATGTCTTGTGAGGTACATTCCAAAAGGGGCGTTGTACTCTATAATGAGTCTAATGAGTGTCGAGTAGAGGGGAACAATGATCTCTTTTTTCCTGGATGAGAACCCTTTTGTGATGAGGTGTGTCATCCTTGGAGAAGATAGAATACTGCTCAATGCTAGGCTCATATCAGCCTGAGACACATATTCCAAAAACTCCACGATGCCTGTCTTCATATTGTCTAGGGTGTTACATATCAGGTCATTTATACACACATGGACTATGACTGAGTCATTCTGGTACTTGTGGTCCAATGACCTAAGTGCATGTGTAACATTGGGGATTCTGGTCCCTGATAAGCAACTGACCGTGACTTTCTCCTTACTCATCCTGAAGAGAAGGAAATCAGTGTGTCTCACAATGGAGTCTTCAATGACCAGAATGTTGGGATGTGTTCTGGCTTGCCTTATGGGCTTAGAAGTAGGGGCTCCTTGAGATATGACTGCATGTGTTGATGTGGCTGTTGTTTTGAAAGAGTGCATTTGGGGCTGCTGAGAGCATATGTTATGTATGCTTCATCTAGGAGGTCTTTGAGGTTTAGGAAGCTTACATTTAAAGTGCCTCAGCATATGTGGGTCTTTGTGTCTGCTTCATATTGTGTGTGATAGGTGCAACTTGTGTACTAATGACAACCTGATTGACATTAGGAGTGCTTTTATGTGAGAGCTTTGCCTCCAGTGACATTACACATACCTTATCAATTTGTTTGAGAATTAGCTGGTTGTCAATAAACAGTAAATTTCTATATTGCCTGA
This sequence comes from Protopterus annectens, assembly GCF_019279795.1. Classification (NCBI taxonomy): domain Eukaryota; kingdom Metazoa; phylum Chordata; order Ceratodontiformes; family Protopteridae; genus Protopterus; species Protopterus annectens. Next base: position 752,322,762 of record NC_056728.1, on the reverse strand, counting down.
GGTTGCCCATATCCATCAAGCTGGTAACAGAGATAGTGGGAAGGTTCATATCAATGGTAGCAGGCCCTTTTTTATTGATTAGACAGATGCAATGAGAATATAAAGTAAAGTTATGAGTATATAGTTTGCAGCTCTGGGGGAAGTGCTTGTCACTGCAAACTAGTTGCCCTGTATGCAACTAGGTATTGGTGAAATTTCAAGTGTCCTTTTACGTGAAAAATTTCAACTCAAGGAGTCTGTGTTTATAGAAGACACTGCCAAACACTTGAGAAGAAACTACTAAAGTAGACCCTGATGTTTTATGGATGAAGTATTAAGGGAGATAGTCTGAAGTTAGGTTTGACAGCAGCAAATCAAGCAGTACTCACTGAAAAGAAAAAAAGAAAGAATTAGCTTTGCTAAGAATGATGAATAGTGGGGATTCACCTAAATGGCTACTACCTGTCTACTACTATTGCTGTTCATGCAACAGCTTCATGCTGCAGGAATACAATGCCCCTTTGCTTAATCTTTCAGTAGAAGCAAAACGGTAGCACTAATCTTCAGAACAGAAGGAGACCACAGGCTCCTTGGTGATCAACAGTCTTGTCTCAGATGATGCAGGGCTCTGTAGTTATTTAGACATTTCCTAGTAGATGCCTTGAATGGCAACCAGACCAATCAGGAAGGTCCCACACAGATTCTCACTGCCCAATCAGAAACAGGAATCAATGCCCTCTGCTCCTTCTGTCATCAGAAACAAAAGAGGAGCACAAATTCCAAGCTGGTACCTTTGGAGCAGTTATCAGGCTTTCTTGTGATCAGCACTTTCAGGAGATAATGTTCCTGTGTTCCTTCTGTCACCAGGAGCAAAACAGAAGCAACAATGCCAAGATGACTACTGAGAGGCAGAGGGTGGCCTCCCCAATGATTGTTGGTCTTGGGCCAGATGTTGGAGATTTTAAAGGTAAGATGGAAAAATGGGTTAATATCCTAAGAGATACACTGTTCGGTAAGCAGTTAGATATGGAAGAGGGGGTAACTCAAGCTTTGGCAATCTAAGGGGACTGACTTTAATTTTAAAAGAGCACGACAGATTGGATGGGGTGGGCACTTAGTATTTTGGCTCCATGGAGCACAGTGAGAGGAACAATAAATTTAAATAGCTGAAATGGTTGTGACTTCACAAAATGATAATTTTGTCTTTAGTGTCAATCACAAAATGGTAATTTTGTTCTTACTGACATAAGGGCCCTAAAGTTCTGTAGGCAACAGCACACTCAGTGTGAGCTTGAGAACTACTAATCTTACTGATAATGGATTTCCATATTGAAGGAACATCACAACTAAAAGCACTGTCTCCATGACACTGGAAAGTTTTAAACACTACCTGTTTAAACTGATGATACCTTGCCATCCTGAATGGCAGGTGTCATTGAAGAAGATGTCTGAATTGCAGATGGCCATTTTTGTGCAGAATGCAAGGCTTACGTGAACATGAAGAATGGGCAGTTTTGTGTGAAGTGGAGAGCTACCACAGACGAGAGAATGCACAGCAGTGGCGAGGCTGAGAGGGTTCATCAAAGTTAAAGTTGCAGTATTACTATAAACAATATCCAGGCACTTTGAAAGACTTGGCTATAGATCACTCCTATGCACAACAGCATACAACAGATATGGCCGGATATTTTGTACCCAGACTACTACCTGATCTTGGGTCACTGGAGCAGTTCAGGCACTCTAGCCATATGCCAATAGACCAAAAATGGTGTAATTTGAAAATCTGTTATTGAAGATTTACCTTAATAATTAGCACCTCATGCTTATGTTGTGATCATGTCTTCATTTTAATGTTCCTTTATGCCTTAGAAGGTTTTAAAACAGTGTAGAGTATTTCAGTTTTTTTAATTCATGGGGATTAAATAACCATGTATTTACTTTTGCAGTTGTTGACTGTGGATATCCTCCACCTTTGCCTAATTTGGTCATGTACCCACAAGGTAATACGACCTTTGGAAATGAAGTTATTTACCAATGCCAGAAAGGCTTTACCTATGAAAGTGGTATAAATACTTCAAAATGTTCTGCTACAGGAAGGTGGGAAGGAGCAAGCTTGGTCTGCAAAGGTAAGCTCAGAGACAGAGTTGTTCTTTGCATGAATGCCCTATCACTTTGATATGAACATTTCCATGTATGTGTTCTTGAGTCTCAGTATATATGTAACTGTATGAGTTCAGTGTTGCAACCAACTCCATTTCATGTAATGTGCTTTTCACTTAGATGATTTTGATGAACTATATTATCATTCAGACTTTTACTACTCAAACATATATTTATTTTATTTTATGGTCTGATTCCAAGCTGACGATGAGGCCTTCCTCTCAATTTGCCCAATTGACCCACTTGATCCCCTTGTAGGTTGTGGTTTGGCATAATAGTTATAGTGTTTACTCCACAGACTCAAGGTACAGGGGTTTTTTTTGGGGGGGGGGGGTTGCATAATGGTTATGGTCTTTACCTCACAAATGAAAGGTACAGGGTTTTATTCTGACTTTTAGTTATTGGCTAGGCATGTAATAGTTGCCAGACTTCTAATCTAATGTGAACTTATGAACATCATATTTTATGGGTTTGAGGGATGGCACAGTGTAAAGTTGTTCATCTCATAGACACAAAGTGCAGGGCTTGATTCTTGGCAAGCATTTCTAGGTTTAAAAAGGCCCCCTGAGATTGTTAACCTATAAATCATGTATCAACCTATGCACAAACACATTTAAATAGTAAACTTAAGTTTCAGATTAGGTCAGCCATCCTTCATGACATGGGATTGTTATTCAATAACAGTGTGCAGTGCCATTTTCTACCCTGACGTTAATCACAGCACTCTCCAAGCTGCAAAATCTGCTACAAGATTTACATTTGAGCTGAGATATAACTACACTCCATGAAGACACAAATCCACCATCAGGAAAAAGCAGACTTTAATGCAGTAAAGCTTTTAGTTAAACAACCGTCCTCAATGCTAAAACAGTACATATCACATTACAATAGATTTAAATAGGAGACAAAAGGTAACGTGACCACAGCCAACAAATCACACTATACCATCAAACTTTTCTAAAACATCTTTAAAGGTATACATTACAAATTTTGCTGTTGTGTTTTAACAAGTACAGGTGTAATACTGACTACATTGTTTAAACCAGGTTCTAAATCTGCATGGAACCTGACAATCCACTCATATTCTTTATTCTCTAAAAGATTATTAAAATCAGCTCCTCTGGGTCCTTTTTGCTGTACACTGTCTGCCAGTCTGAATTTAAAAATATGATCCACACCATTATGCAAGATGTGCTTAAACAGTGCATTATTCTCATTATTCACATTTTTCACAGGTATCAAGATTCATTTTACATAGGAAAGACCACAAGGAAATTAAAAGAGCGTATAACAGATCATAAGTCAGAAATAAGAAGAAATAATGTGAATAATGCACTGTTTAAGCACATCTTGCATAATGGTGTGGATCATATTTTTAAATTCACAGTGACAGACAGTATACAAAAAGGATCCAGAGGAGCTGATTTTAATAATATTTTAGAGAATAAAGACTATGAGTGCATTGTCAGGTTCCATGCAGATTTAGAACCTGGTTTAAACAATGTAGTCAGTATTACACCTGTGCTTGTTAAAATACAACAGCAAAATGTGTAATGTATACCTTTAAATATGTTTTAGAAAAGTTTTAATTGATGGTATAGTGTGATTTGTTGGCTGTGGTCATGTTACCTTTTGGCTCCTATTTCAGTGTATTGTAATGTGATATGTACTGTTTTAGCATTGAAGAAGGTTGTTTAACTGAAAGCTTTGCTGCATTAAAGTCTGTTTTTCCTGACGGTGGATTTGTGTCTTCATATAGTGACTTTTTGTTCCAGTCTTCAGTGTACCAGCTAGTTGGCTTCAATATAACTACACTCCACATGTATGCAGACTTATACTTCTTAAGTATATATTATATTTTGTTTTATGGTCTGATCCCCAGTTGGCCATGAGGTCTTCCTTTCATTTTGCCCAATTGGCTCAGTTAATCCCTAAGACCCTATGGCTTGTTTATCCCCCATAGTAGTAAGGGTTAAACAGTGGGAGCGATGTCATCAGCAGTTTTGGGGAATTACATTGTTTACTTAAGCGATAACACCCTAAACCTACCCAATATTTAGATGGATCCTTAGTGAATTATAATCTTCTCCAAGTTTTAGTGACCTCAGAGTTATGTTTCCACTTCATATAAAGTGTGTTGGAGGTGAATCCCAACATACAAAGCATCGTTATCTGAAAATGACATTCATTTGGCTGTCTGAGACTGAACGGATTTTACCAAAACAGTCATCAACCAACCATACTTTGTTCATGATGGACAATAGTACAAATAGTTAATTCAAAGCATGTACATACAAATATGCATGCTTAGAAAGAGTCAACAATATTAAACTGCAATTTGCAGTTGTAAATGACTAAAATGCTATTTATATATATTGATTTCTAGAAGACACTTATACAGGATGTTATAAACACCAGTTTAATCAAAGCATGAAGGCATAGACAGAATGGAGGCATTTAGCAAGGAGCAGTGAGAATGCAGTTGGAAAAGGTTAAGTAGTTTGTTCACCCAGTGAAGTGGGTAAAGTGGTTAAAATTGTATAAAAAAGTAGATTATATTGAAGAGGGAGGGTTTGGCATACTGTCATTTGAATGTAAATGGGCTGTGAGAAAGTGACTAGAGTATAATAATTTGAGAAGGGAAAGACAACTGTTTTTAATAGTAAGAACTGGTAGTAAACAATGTGCTAAAAGGTGGTAAGTTTAGAGTTCAACACATAGTGAAATAGAAAAGGAATTATTCATAAAAAGACCACAGAGCAAATGTCTCCTAAATTTACATTCATGCTTGTTGGGTTGGACTCCCAGAAAAGTGTGCTGGAATGTGTACTGTTGTTTTTAAAATATAATGATGCTATGTGCGACAGAAATTGGCATATGTGGATGCTCTGAAGGCAGTAGGATTTAAGGGCAGCAATGAAGGGCGGTATTTTGTGCATTTTCATACACATACTGAAGAAACATCCATTTTTCAGAGGGGCGATTGTGGCTTATGGTCATGAAAGCTGCTTTGCTGACTGTTCTAGGTATGTGTAAGAGGCTTTACATTGAAGATCTTAATTGTCTAGAGGCCTGACGCTAAGACAGTAATCCTGAGTGTTTAGGGCAATGAGTGTGATGTAATAATGTTTAGCTGATCACAATCAGCCTGTATATTATGAATAAGGTCAACCATTTGACAGCCTGTAAAGTTTTTATCATAATGTGAACTAGCTACTCTAAATATTCACTTGCAAAGATTAAAAACAAAAGATATGTGCTGCTCAACATGGTTATGAAACTAATCTGTAAATGGATTATAAAAGTTAAAACAAAGGTTTCAACAAAGTCTTCAGAAGGAAACTGAAAGTTAAAAAAACTAAAGCAGAAAGCATGTAACGTGTGTGTGTGTGTGTGTGTGTGTGTGTGTGTGTGTGTGTGTGTGTGTGTGTGTGTGTGTGTGTGTGTGGCTCATTCCAGAGCTGTGACACATAAATGTTTCATACAGTAAAGTGTGAACAGGTGATATGCTCTGAAAATACCAAAACTTTAAACTCACTGTGACAGTATAAAAATGTTTTTTTGCCAGGAAGCTTTGCTACCCTGCACCCCCTTAATATGGGAGGATAATTGGGCTTTACCCTCATGATTAACCACACCAACCATGGGTAAATCTTCAATGTACCACGCCGACATCAGCGGTTATTGCTATATTATAAAAGATACTGTCACTTCAGTGTTCATAGTTTTCAGAGAAGAACGTCTTTGCCAAAGTTCTACATTATTGCCACTTTATACACACACAGTCACACGCATATTAAATTTTTATATATATATATATATATATATATATATATATATATATATATATATATATATATATATATATATATATATATATATATGTTACTCTTGGAGAGTTGTGTTGGGGGAGATTAACAGGCTAAAAGCAGCTCACTGTCACAAAACTGAAACCTGTAAAAATGAAACATTAAAAATCAAACCTTGTAAACTTGATGATTCTGCAGACTGGGTGGTTGGCAGTAAGAGGCAATGGATAGATTTTGAAAAGTAAGTACTAATATTTGACTCAATTTCTACCCATAGGACATAAGGCAGGTAAAAATCATTCAGCTTGGCAATGGAACTTTCCAAGGCTACAAAACTGCTCCCTTTTACTTTTAATTATGTACACAGAAGTATCCTTCTCCAGATTTGTTTGCCACATGGAAGGTTCAATCACATCTGTAAACAGCCTCATTTTGCCTTTTTTAATTTCCAGTTTCAGGTGAATTTGAGTATTTCTCTTAAGGATATGTATGTATTTGGATTCACTTCTTAACACTGAAAACTCAAAACACTGAAAATGAGAAAACTTCATAATATAGAAGACCAAAACACTGAAACTTCAAAACACTGAAAACATAAAAAACACTGAAACTCAAAACACTGAAAACACATATCATACATATACTGACTTTAAACAACATAAATCATAGCATTTTCCACTAAGTGTAAGCAGGGGCCAAGCCCCACTGCACCCCCACACCTCCTGCTACTTAAATATATCAACTCCAAGATTGCACTTAGTGTAGTGAAGTGCAATCTTGGAGTTGATATATATAAGTAGCAGGGGGTGTGGGGGGTATAGACTTGCCCCCTGCTTACACTTGGTAGAAAGTGCTATGGTTTATGTTGTTTAAAGTCAGTATATGTATGATATGTGTTTTCAGTGTTTTGAGTTTCAGTGTTTTGGGTTTTCAAGATTTTGAAGTTTCAGTGTTTTCAGTTTCAGTGTTTTGAGCTTTCAGTGTTATTAAGTGAATCCATGTATTCACATCATTCCCTGTCTCAGTTATCTTCGACTATGAAACATTCATTTTCTAGTTCAGTATTTGAACGTTTAGCTTATCTGCCCCCCATGCCCTCACTGGTTACTATTTTGTTGCTTCTAAATTCTTGCTGTGCAGGTAGTAACAGTTTTAGTGGACTGTTGAGGCAGAATTTATGAGTTTAGACTTCCTAATGAAGGAAAACCTCTATTCTTTAGACTTCAGATGTTATGTTTTTTTGTCAAGTGCTGATAGACTGAAAAAAAAGATTTGAAAACTACAGGAGAAGAGCAAATTGTGAACATTACTTTTCTCCTTACACTTCTTTTTTGGAAACGCACTCCTCCCCCCAAATTTATATATTTATATCTATCTATCTATATATATATATATATATATATATATATATATATATATATATATATATATATATATATCTATGTGTGTGTGTGTGTGTGTGTTGTGTGTGTGTGTGTGTGTATATATATATATATATATATATATATATATATATATATATATATATATATATAGGTTCACTATCATAATTTTATTAGCAAAGGGCCCATATCTATACAGGAAGAATGCAGAGTCACTGTAATCACAACTATGGAGGTAAAAGCTGCAATCTCTAAAGTCAAAAACAAAGCATCCATGGGACCGGACAACATTCCCAGGCTGCGTTTTACACGAACGTCAGAACGCACTGGCCCCCCACTTAAGCACCATTTTCAATAATAGCCTTGCATCAGGCTTTGTGCCCACTGAATGGTGCACAGCAACAGTTATCCCACTCCACAAAGGGGGAGCCACCATTGATCCCAGGAACTATCGACCTATTAGCCTGACGGGCTTGGTCTGCAAGGCCATGGAACGTATCATCATGGAACTCATAAACAAAGACATTGGTAACCTCCAAACTCTGGATCCCACCCAGTTCGGGTTTGTGAAGGCAGATCATGCCTCCTGAACCTGATCGACTTCTTTGAGGCAGTCACTAAAGCCGTGGATGAGGGTAAGGTGGTTCACACAGCCTATCTTGACCTCGCCAAGGGTTTCAACACCATCCCCCATTCTGGAATTATAGCTAAACTCACTAAACTAGGTATAAATCTCTATGTCACAAGATGGGTTGCCAACCGGCTCACTGACAGAACCCACACTGTAAAAGTTGCAGACTCCAAATCTGACCTCAAAGCAGTGACAAGTGGAGTACCACCGGGTTCCCTCCTGGGACCTCTCCTGTTTGGTATCTACTTCTTTGAAGTACAGGCTAACACAGAAGGCCTCTGGCTAATAAAGTTCACAGATCACTGCAAACTAGGAGCCATAGTCAAGTCCCCAAATGATGTGGACATCCTACAGAAGGGCCTCACTGAGGCAGATGCCTGGTGTCAGAGCCATGGCCTCAAGCTCAATGCCAAAAAGTGCAGTGTCATCCCCTTTGGTAAAAACTCTTTACCCATGAACTACCACATAGGCAGCAATCTACTTAACACCGAATGCGTGATAAGAGACCTTGGGACCCAGGTGGACAGTAGTCTCTCCTTTGATAGTCTCATTGCCACAGTAGTCAGGAAGTCCTTCTATGTGACACACCTCATCATAAAAGGGTTCTCATCCAGGAAAAAAGAGGTCATTGTTCCCCTCTACTCGTCACTCATTAGACCCATTATAGAGTACAATGCCCCTTTTGGAATGCACCTCACAAGACATCTGCAGCAGCTGGAAAGGCCACAGAAGTACCAAACAAAGAGGATTACTGGCCTCAAACAAATGCCCTACACTGACTGCCTTAAAAAAACTTCGGCTTTACTCCATAGCATATTGCCTACTCTGAGGTGATCTCTGCCTAACATATAAAGCTATGTCAAACCCAGAGCTGTTGGACATGCTACACCTAAATAAATCCCAATCCCTGTGAGCTACACGCTCTAGGGACGTAAACCTTGTCACCACAATAAACAAGACATGCTGGAGGGATAGAGTCCTGTCCCAGAGACTTCCTATACTCTGGAACAAGCTACCCATCTATGTCAAGCAAAGTTCTTCATTAGCACTCTTCAAGAAAAATCTTGATGAGTGGATGGGAAATAGGAAATACACCCCGGGGATCACTTCTTTGTCTCTGCTGGACAGTGGCACAGGAAAATAACTTTCTTGGGTGGCATAAGCTATGGAAACTTGCTGGCTAGGCTTGTGTAGATAGCCTAGTACCTACCTATTAACCTAAGAACCTATGAAAGTAGACAGTACCAAATGTCCCTAATGTCGGAAAACAGCTGTTAATGTTGAAAATGTCGCTCATGACATTTTCGACACTTAACAGCAATCCCACACTTCCCTTAACTCCTTAACTAGTTAGCCTAAAATCCCGTTTATGCAGGGGGGAAGCCCCCCTGCACCCCCTGTGGGGGGCACACCCCCCCTAACTTAATATTCCAACTCTGAGATCGCATTACAGTGAGGAAAGGGATGTTTTTCCCTAACTGCACTGTACCGTGATCCCTTTACATGACTGAATGTTATAATTGTGAATGCACAGTCCATTCGCAATTATAACATTCGCTCACGTAACCTGCTGAAATATGAAGTATTCGAACATCTGTTGTTCGAATACTTCATAGCCGTGCAATATATATATATATATATATATATATATATATATATATATATATATATATATATACCAACTCTGAGATCACCCTGACCTTGGAAGTAAGGGAATATTCTGGGAAGTGGCCATCTTGGACTTGGTATATGTATGTTCGTTTTTTCCTGCCATTCAGTCTCTGTGTTTAGGGACTTGCTATAGGGGGTCCAGCCATTTCAAATTGTTACCATTTCTGAGATTGTATTTCATGGATATAATTTTTTTTGTGTGTGTGCAACTGGACCAGTTCTTCTCAGTGCTGGAATTTTACCAGCCCTGTTACAGCTTCAGTATCAGCTGTGGCTTTTACTGATATATCTCTCAATATCTAACATAGAAAGTGTATTTTAAGTTTGCTCTTTACAGGCATAAAGGCTTACCTCCAGATAATATTTGGGCTACTGTTTTTAAGGTGGAATGTGAACATTTAAGATTGCCTTTCATGAGGACAATTTTTTTTGTCATTTCATCAGTCTTATATTGGCTCAGGGGCCAGTTGCTGCTTTACATGCAATGCTTCAAGTTCTTTAACATGGGCAGTTTATTTATGAGGTTGTCCTTTACAGGTATAAATGCTTATGTCTGGGTTATACTGTGCTAAGTACTACTAACACTGACTGTGTATATTTTTTTTGTCACAGTTGAACCAGTTCTTCTCAGTGTAGCTCTCTGTCTCCACCCTTGTTTTGGCGTCAGTGTCAGCTCTGCTTGCATATTGATATGGCCATGTTCTTTACTTCATGTCTACTTTATGTCAGTCCTAACCATGGCTCTGGATCAGACATCTGTTATCAAGAAGGTTGAAGTCTAACTCTGTATTGTGGTCATTCTTCTTGGAATTCATCTTGATTTTTGATTGGTATTCAGTCTCATGGAAAATCATTCCAGCATGAATGTAAGTCAAGCACTGTCCCAATCTGAAACTTTTTTGGCCTTGGAATTATTTACTGTTGATAACTTCAGCAATGACATGGTTTCAAGTAATAACCATTCTTCTCTGTCCCTTATCACTGGCCTCAGTGCTGGGGTTTGGTACTGACTTGAACTGATGCCATTGTACAGTTCTCAAAGCTGACTGTGCTGCTTGGCTCTTATCTTCCACGTATCTCACCACTGACCTTGATTTTCAAGCTTGAGTTTTCTTGGAAATGACTGCCCTCCTTGGCACTGACCTTGGTTCTAGAATTCTGTGCTCAGTCCCCTGTGGTTTTTAATAAGGGTATTGAAATATTTATTAAAGGAATCTGTATCACCCAACCAAACCATGGGCGACATAAATTCCTTTAATTACATTTTTATTTATATTAACACTGCCACTAATTTTTTAAAGTTTACTTAAGCAATAACCCACGCCTGGGTGTGGATAATGATGGATTTTCCCACGGTTGGTGTGGTTTGGTCACGAGGGCGAAGCCCGAGTGGCCAAACAAAGACAACCGTGGGTAAATCCAGCATTGCCAACACCCAGAAGTGGGTTATTGCTATTATACAATGACATTATTTAAGAAAAAAAAGTACTTACTTTTCTTAAATAATGGCATTGTATAATGCCTCCATGCTGCCCTTCTGCAACTCTCCGGTATCCTGGGGCAGTTCTGATGTACTGTGCATGCATATGCTTACGCAGTACATCAGAGCTGTGTATAGAGGAAGCAATGGAGAAAGGAAGATCTCCGTTGCTTTTTTAAAGTTGTCTCCCTATGTTAAATGAGTTTAACATAGCGAGATATCTTTAAAAAAAGCAACAGAGAAAGGAATATTTCCGTTCCCTTTTTTTAAAGCTGTCTCGCTATGTTAAACGAGTTTAACATAGCGAGACAGCTTTAAAAAAAGCAATGGGGAAAGGAAGATCTCCGTTGCTTTTTTTTAAGATATCTCGCTGTGTTAAACTCATTTAACATAGTGAGATTACAGCAATGGAGCTCTTCTGTTCTCCATTGCTGCCTAACACAAAAAAAGTAAAGACTTATACTAATGGAAAAAGTGCGGGCGACCGGACCTTTTTCCTTTAGTATAAGTCTGATTTACAACGTTTTGAAATATTAATGGGGGGTCATTGTATAATTATACATTTATTTTTGAGAGTATTAATTTATTTAGATATTACTGTTGAGAAAGACCTTGCTAGCAAATATTTTGGGTCTAATATTTTTCCAACTCTTATCTGCTTTTTAAGAATTGTCAACCCTTTCATCAAAGGCAAAGCATTGTCAAAGGACAGATTGTCCAAATGGCCAGAGTTATAAGTGATGATGTCACTTTGGCCATTGAAATTCACCATCTCAAAGATTTGCTTTCTGCGAGGGTTACTATAAAAGTTTACTTAATGCAGTAGCCACAGAAATTTTCAGTGGTAGACAGACTAATGTTCACTCTATTTTGGGTAATCACAATTTCAGTTTGAATAACAACAGAGCAAACAATATTAAATCATCTCATGTCATGGTCATCTCCTTTAATGGTGAAGTCAACACTATTAAATCTATTGTCACAAACACTTGGAATTACACCGTTTCTAGTGAATTTAAGAAGTTGAGAGATGAACCCTGTATTGTTTTCAACAGGGGAAAGAGTATTAAGAATTTTTTTGAGCCTAGTCATAGACTGAATGTTAAGACTACAAAAAAGTGGATAATTGTGGTTGCTGCAGGTATTGTAGATTTATAAATGATGGCCCAAAAGTTGCAACGTTCAGTTATGATAAAATAATTATTGCACAGGTAATCTGAATTATAACACCAAAAAGTTGTTTATGTAGCTACATATTTTATCTTGTCCTGCCTTCTATGTAGGCAAGACTGAAAGAAAGTTACAGTATAGGATTTATGAACACATTTATGACATTAGAAAATTTAGCCTTCTAATGCATTATTTACACATAGTATAGTTTTTGAGAATTTTAACAAGTTTATTTTCTTTGTAATTGATAAAGTCAAAGAATGTATCACTGTTGGCACATGGGAATCCACTTTAGAATACAAAGAACTGCTATGGCAGTTAAAATTAAATGCTGTGGTTTCCCTGGACATTGATGACAGTCTTTTCTTAATTAGTGTTTTAAAGTTGAAAGTTGCTCATTTATAATTTAATTATTTTTAGATTGATAATTAATTAATTGTTTTTTTGATTGGTGGATGTCAGTATATGTTCACAGAAAGTTATTGTATGTATGATTCTGATGAAGTTTGTTCAGCGTCTGGGACAAAAACACTAAATTTTTGGTTCAAATAAAGTCTGTAATAACATCTCTCTGGTTTCATGTTTTATTTACTAGTTATTTACAATATATGCTTAAGAACAAGGATTGCTGCAGATTGTGAAAACCTGCCAGGGAACATAACGTACTGGACATTGTGTTACTACGGAAATGACTGTTACATCATGTTAAGTTATACAACCGTTGATCTGCAATAATCATGGGGTTATAAAGGTTAAATAACTGATAGGTAATTCTGCTGAAATGAAATCAAAACCAATACACAGAAGGCTAATAATAGACTATATGGATGAAAAACAGTCACTATGTAAAATTGATTGAAATGATGCATCATTGGAAAAACAGAAGGACTGTGGCAAGTTTTGAAAGGAAATTGTTTGAGTGCAAAAAATCAAAACATGTTTGACATTAGGATCTACGCATACAAAGTCAAGAGGATATAGATATATCTACATCTTATGCAAAACAGTTTGGCTGCATGGGGTCAGCGTGGGGGTAATAAATTGTTCCAGCAATATTCAGGTAACTTCAGATACTGAAATTAAATTAGATTATATTGAAATAGAACTTCACAAACTGTTCCCAAACAAAGCAAAAGATGAAGACAGAATTACAAAGAATGATCTGAGGATACTTCAGCATGAATTTACAGTTCCATTATATAGCAGTAACCCATGGTTGGGGGTGGGTAATGCTGGATTTACCCATGGTTGGTGTGGTTTGGTCACGAGGGCAAATAGATCTATAACCACCTGTTACATAGTGTTCTATAATAATATAATAGCTATACATGAAAAATTGTGCTGTATTGTAATTTATATTGACTTAACTTCAGCTTTGATGAGATCATACACAAAACACTAATCAATAAATAAGAACAGCAAAGTATTGATGTAATCGTGCTTAGATGGATAGGATATGACAAATATCATACAGCGATTGGACAGGTTAAATTCTAGGTCACAGTCAGGGTGTCCCATGGATCTCTGCTCTAGGCCCTTACTTATTTAGGTTCTTTCAGATCTACATTTTTCAGCTGAGGCGTTCAACAGTCTGTATGCAGTTGATTTGAAAATGGGTAAACTGAATACATCTGTTACAGACAGAGAGTGTCTGCAAAATAACTTGAACAAATTATTCATTTAGGCATAGGAAAAAAATATGCTGATTAATCTAAGCATATGAGATTTGGGAGACATAGATTGAAGGGTAACTATTTAATACAGCACACAGTAATTGAAACTGTAGATTCATTTAATGACCTGTGTATATGGATAGATGAAGCTTTGACTTTTTCTAATCATATCAACCAGTTGATTAATATAGCAATAACCCACGCCTGGGTGTGGGTAATGCTGGATTTACCCACGGTTGGTGTGGTTTGGGCACGAGGGCGAAGCCCGAGTGGCCATACACAGCCAACCATGGGTAAATCCAGCATTACCCACACCCAGAAGTGGATTACTGCTATTATACAATGACATTATTTAAGAAAAAAAATAATTACTTTTCTTAAATAATGACATTGTATAATGCCTCCTTGCTGCCCTTCCGCAGCTGTCTGGTATTCTGCGGCAGTTCTGATGTACTGCGCATGCGCATGCCTACGCAGTACATGAGAGCTGTGGGCAAAAGCAACGGAGAAAGCAAGATCTCAGTTGCTTTTTAAAAACTGTTTCGCTATGTTAAATGAGTTTAACATAGTGAGACAGCTTTAAAAAAGCAATGGAGAATCTCCGTTGCTTTTTTAAAGCTGTCTCGCTATGTTAAACTCGTTTAACATAGCGAGACAGTGTGAAGCAACCGAGATCCTGCGTTCTCCGTTGCTGTAAAAAAAAAGAGTTATAGTAATGGAAAAGGTCCGGGCGACCGGACCTTTTTCCATTACTATAACTCTGATTTACAACGTGCATGCTGACCAATCAGCGTGCATGTTTTTGAATATTTAATGGGGGGTCGTTGTATAATGATAGTTATAAAACTATAGGCTGTATAAAAAGACGTATAAAGTCTAGGAAATCAGAAATGATTACATCATTGTTTTTATGTTATGTTAGACTCAAACTAGAGTATGGAATAACAATATGAAAAACTTAAAAGAAAACAAGCAGAAATATAACAAGGGCATTTGTGGATGTGAAAATTTAAGTTATTATGAAAAATTTAAATATCTGTAGTTGCAGAGTGTCTCATATAAATATTTAAGAGGGACCTTATTCAGGTGTATAGGGCATTTAGAGATAACTACCTCTGGGAATGTTTGGTATAATCAAAGGAGAGAATCATTAGACAACCTATGTAGAATATTATAAAGGTGTGAGAGTTGTACTAATGTGTTCTCTGAGAGAGTAGCTAATACATGATATAGACTACCAAATGATATTAAAGCAAACACTGGTTTAGACATTTTTAAAAACAACTTGGACAGTTATTATGGGAATTGCTGTTTTTGGCATATTTGTAGACTAGAAGGGCATTATTGCCCATGCCTGTATATTTGCATGTATGTATAGGTAATTGAGCTTTTGTACTTTCTGTGAATCACTAGGAGTCAACACGTTTTGTGTTCTCTCCTAAGCAGAACTGCTGTTATTCAAATGAAATGTACTTTAAATAACACATTGCAATATAAATACACATTGTAGTCAAAGAAGATAATATGAGCAATATAAACCAAGAAATGTGTTTTTCCCAACACAGTAATATATGGCAGAAGCAGTTTAACAGGGATTCTTCAGGATTTGTGTCTTTCGGCTTTTCCCGGTTAGGGGTCGCCACAGCGGAACTCCGGTCCGTTAATGATTGGCAGTTGACTTTTACATACCGGCTTGCCAGGCCTGATGCACAATCTTCAATGAAGGTACGCCCATTCATGCATGTCTCCACGCAGAAGACGCTCTGAGAATCGAACTGGACAGCATCTTACTGTGAGGCGACAACGCTACCGCAGCAACAGGGCTTCTTCAGGATAACAGTGGAAATTACGGAATATTTATAAAAAAACATATAATATAGTATACTGGTAATATAAATGACAATGTGTTTAATTTACCCCCCAAATAAATGTACATACCCATTTTATTTTATGTATTATGTTTGGAGCTTTTCTCCCTGAGCCTCCGCTGAAAATGGACCTATGTCCAGTCGGACCTTCCCAGTAAACAAATGTAAAATAAATAAATAAAATAAATAGGCCAGTTCATAGAGATGGGACCTTGTTTTAACATCTCATATAAAGGACAGAACATGTCTGAGCTTTAGAAAAACTGTAACATTGTTTGCACTTCTAGTGACTGGATGTTTGGAATATAATTATAGACAGGGGTAAAATGCTGTGTGCCCTGACTGCAGACCTTCTCTGTAGTGTTGCCTGGAGTAAGTAAGAGTGGGGTAGAGACTCAAGACTGATGAACTTGTAGGGCTGTGCTTTTAGGGACAAGTTCATATCTATAAATCTTCCTCTTTTGCATTTACACCGTGGTTCATCTGTTTTTATTCACTGGGCCCAAGCCTTACCTTCAAACTGTACTACTAAAGCCTGGTCCAGTTTTAACCTTCCTAAAGAGGGGTGTCACTGGCTGGATTCCCTATGACTGAAAGAATAAAAAATATTTTATCTTCTCAAAATATCAGATATACTTGGTTCACATAAGTTCATGTAGCAAAGAACTTTAAGGCTAAAAACTTCAGACTTGTATTTTCTCGCTGCACATGCACCTCAGATTCTACACTTGGGAGGAGGAAACAACCAAACAGACAGGCAGACAAACACGTAAGCAAATAAACAAAAATTAAATAAAAGTATATTGTTAAAACCAGCAGCAACCATTGGCTGAATTTACATGCTTCATATTTGTAGACTAGTTAGCAGGGAATGACTGGAGTGATTGGCAGGAAATGACTGGAGTGAAAGCCATTCATCAGGTGCACTAGGGTAATGGAAGGTTGTGGAAAAGCTAATTTGCATGTTTTTGTACTCACAGGTCTAAGAAGAAATATGATAAACAGCCACTGTTAGCTGTGCAAATAAAATTCATGTTTTCTAATTTAAATATTTTGCTTAGGTTTTAAAATGAGGAGTGTTTGTGTCAAGGTAATGTATGGGGGAGTTAAGCAAGCAAAAAAAAAGCAAGGACGTAATGTGGGTGTTGTTTAGTGTAAATATTTAAAATGTATATTTATCTCTCTCTCTGTATATATCTATATATCTATATATATATATATATATATATATATATATATATATATAGATAGATATATATATATATAGATTAGATATATATATATATATATATATATATATATAGATGTTCACAACTTATATATGGATTTATTTAATAAAGTTGAAACACCATAACATCAACAGGTGAAATGTTGACAAAGTATAACAAAAAAAAATATTGACGGCAAACTATGCATGCTCAGACACATTACCTTGGAGCATGCAGACCAAAAAACATATTTTATTTGTAGGGAGGTAAGCCACTCCCATTCCTAATTAAATATACCAATTCTGAGATCACACAATAACTGGGAAAGGGGTTATGTCTCTAACTCATTATTACTGTGATCTTGCAGAATTGTCAACTTTCTGTTTTGTCAACCAAAGTGTGTTGACAAGCCATTTATATGTTTTTATTTATATGTCTCTCTCTCTCTCTCTCTATATATATATATATAGAGATGGTTTACCGTCAGATTATCGAACGTTCAAATGATCGACACTGATATGTGGAAGACCATATCATCGAACATTTAAATGTTCGACTATCTGAGGGTTTAAAATTGGGGATAGATGCTAGACAACTGAGGTTGCCTAGTGATCCCCGTGTATTCCGGTCACCCCTGTTACCTAAATATACCATCTCTGAGATTGCAATATATTCTGGTAACGGGAAATGACAGAATACGGACCTCCGTACAGTGCAGAATGGGGAATTTTTGCCGTTACTGCAATGTAGTGCGGTCTCGGAGTTGGAATATGTAAGTAGGAGGGTGTGGGTGTCACAGCCTCGCACAATGGGGGTGCAGGGGGGCTTGCCCCCCTGCTATAAACAGTTTACTTTTTTTGGTTTGGGTTTTTTTATTTACTTTTACATTGTCGAACATTTAAATGTTTGATGATATGGTCTCGATCATATCAGTGTCAAACATTTGAATGTTCGATGATGTAAAGGTAACCCATATATATATATATATATATATATATATATATATATATACACACACACATATATATATATATATATATATATATATATATATATATATATATATATATTTAGCATCAGAATCTTGAATGACAAATGGTTGAAACTGAATTGGTTGAACACACTATATTGAATGATCAAAATGTTGAAATTAAATTAGTCTAAACTCACAATGTTGAAATTATCGAACTTGTCCATTTCTGCACTGTAGTGCAATCTCGAAGTTGATATATTTAAGTAGAGGGCGTGTGGGGGCACAGGGTGATGTAGCCCCCCTGCAAAATAGTAGAGTTGATCTCATTGCTTTTTCAATGTAATGATTGTAGACATTTTGACAATTCAATGTTTTGGGTTGGGATCTAATTTTTCGACCAAATGATAGTTAGAAATGTCATTCAATATCATGATGGTAAACTATATATATATATATATATATATATATATATATATATATATATATATATATATATATATATATATATATATGGTTCCCCTTTATAATCTCGAGATACTGAAAGCTCAAAAACTATAAAGTCGAACAACCCACAATCGCAAAACACACAAACACATAAAACTGAAATCCCGAACATTCACAAACCACACACCACACAACACGCACACCATTCAACCCACAACACACAAACTCAACAATCCTACACTACATCTACGCAGGAGGGCAAGCCCCCCTGTACCCCCCACTTATATATACCAACTCCGAGATCGCACTAGCAGTTGAAAAATGCATTATTCACATGCAGACATTCCACACTCCCTCACACACACACACACACACACACACACACACACACACACACACACACACACACACACACACACACACACACATCACACATACACAAACACAACCTTCCTACCCTACCCCACATGCACAACTTACAATTAAACTCACATACACTCACTTACCTTCACTTCTGTAATGCATCCCAGCCAAACACTTCCCATCCAGTTGCTACACTGCATAAGCAAGGATTCGAGCTATTCAAATTCACGCTTATGCACTTTTGAGAGTTTACATTTTTGCCTCTATAGTCCCGAGATACTGAAATTCGAGCTTTCAGTATTTCGGGATTGTAAAGGGGAAATATATATATATATATAGATGTTCACAACTAAATATATGGATTTATTTAATAAAGTTGAAACACCATAACATCAACAGGTGAAATGTTGACAAAGTATAACAAAAAAAATATTGACGGCAAACTATGCATGCTCAGACACATTACCTTGGAGCATGCAGACCAAAAAACATATTTTATTTGTAGGGAGGTAAGCCACTCCCATTCCTCCACATGGGTGTTGCAGCCTGCTTCCCCTGCTAATTAAATATACCAATTCTGAGATCACACAATAACTGGGAAAGGGGTTATGTCTCTAACTCATTACTGTGATCTTGCAGAATTGTCAACTTTCTGTTTTGTCAACCAAAGTGTGTTGACAAACCATTTATATGTTTTTATTT
Source organism: Protopterus annectens (assembly GCF_019279795.1). Lineage (NCBI taxonomy): Eukaryota > Metazoa > Chordata > Ceratodontiformes > Protopteridae > Protopterus > Protopterus annectens. The sequence continues at coordinate 752,303,249 of NC_056728.1, read as the reverse complement.
ATATGTCTCTCTCTCTCTCTCTCTATATATATAGAGATGGGTTACCGTCAGATTATCGAACGTTCAAATGATCGACACTGATATGGGGAAGACCATATCATCGAACATTTAAATGTTCGACTATCTGAGGGTTTAAAATTGGGGATAGATACTAGACAACTGAGGTTGCCTAGTGTTCCCCGTGTATTCCGGTCACCCCTGTTACCTAAATATACCATCTCTGAGATTACAATATATTCTGGTAATGGGAAATGACAGAATACGGACCTCCGTACAGTGCAGAATGGGGAATTTGTGCCGTTACTGCAATGTAGTGTGGTCTCGGAGTTGGAATATTTAAGTAGGAGGGTGTGGGGGTCACAGCCTTGCACATGGGGGGTGCAGGGGGGCTTGCCCCCCTGCTATAAACAGTTTACTTTTTTTGGTTTGGGTTTTTTTATTTACTTTTACATTGTCGAACATTTAAATGTTTGATGATATGGTCTCGATCATATCAGTGTCAAACATTTGAATGTTCGATGATGTAAAGGTAACCCATATCTATATATATATATATATATATATATATATATATATATATATATATATATATATATATATATATATATAAATATATATATATATACACACACACACATATACATATGTCTTTATATAAATGTGTATATATATTTATATATACTGTTTACCATCAGAATCTCTAATGACAAATGGTTGAAACTGAATTTGTTGAACATACTATATTGAAAGATCAAAATGTTGAAATTAATTTAGTCTAAACTCCCAATGTTGAAATTATCGAACTTGTCCATTTCTGCACTGTAGTGCAATCTCGAAGTTGATATATTTAAGTAGAGGGTGTGTGGGGGCACAGGGGGATGTAGCTCCCCTGCAAAATAGTAGAGTTGATCTTATTGTTTTTTCAATGTAATGATTGTAGACATTTTGACAATTCAATGTTTTGGGTTGGGATTTAATTTTTCGACCAAATGATAGTTAGAAATGTCATTCAATATCATGATGGTAAACCATATATATATATATATATATATATATATATATATATATATATATATATATATATCTATATATATGGTTCCCCTTTATAATCTCGAGATACTGAAAGCTCAAAAACTATAAAATCGAACAACCCACAATCGCAAAACACACAAACACGTGAAACTCAAATCCCGAACATTCACAAACCATACACCACACAACACGCACACCATTCAACCCACAACACACAAACTCAACAATCCTACACTACATCTACGCAGGAGGGCAAGCCCCCCTGTACCCCCACTTATATATACCAACTCCGAGATCGCACTAGCAGTTGAAAAATGCATTATTCACATGCAGACATTCCACACTCCCTCACACACACACACACACACACACACACACACACACACACACACACACACACACACACACACACACACACACACACAAACACAACCTTCTTACCCTACCCCACATGCACAACTTACAATTAAACTCACATACACTCACTTACCTTCACTTCTGTAATGCATCCCAGCCAAACACTTCCCATCCAGTTGCTACACTGCATAAGCAAGGATTCGAGCTATTCAAATTCACGCTTATGCACTTTTGAGAGTTTACATTTTTGCCTCTATAGTCCCGAGATATGGAAATTCGAGCTTTCAGTATTTCGGGATTGTAAAGGGGAAATATATATATATATATAGATGTTCACAACTAAATATATGGATTTATTTAATAAAGTTGAAACACCATAACATCAACAGGTGAAATGCTGACAAAGTATAACAAAAAAAAAATATTGACGGCAAACTTTGCATGCTCAGACACATACCTTGGAGCATGCAGACCAAAAAACATATTTTATTTGTAGGGAGGTAAGCCACTCCCATTTCTCCACATGGGTGTTGCACCCTGCATCCCCTGCTAATTAAATATACCAATTCTGAGATCACACAATAACTGGGAAAGGGGTTATGTCTCTAACTCATTATTACTGTGATCTTGCAGAATTGTCAACTTTCTGTTTTGTCAACCAAAGTGTGTTGACAAACCATTTATATGTTTTTATTTATATGTCTCTCTCTCTCTCTCTCTCTCTATATATATATATATATATATATATATATATATATATATATATACAGAGATGGGTTACCGTCAGATTATCGAACGTTCAAATGATCGACACTGATATGGGGAAGACCATATCATCGCACATTTAAATGTTCGACAATCTGAGGGTTTAAAATTGGGGATAGATACTAGACAACTAAGGTTGCCTAGTGATCCCGTGTATTCCGGTCAGCCCCGTTACCTAAATATACCATCTCTGAGATTTCACTATATTCTGGTAACGGGAAATGACGGAATACGGACCTCTGTACAGTGCAGAAAGGAAATATTTCCCGTTACTGCAATGTGGTGTGGTTTCTGAGTTGGAATATTTAAGTGGGGGGGTGGGGGTCACAGCCCCGCACAATGGGGGTGCAGGGGGGCTTGCCCCCCTACTGTAAACAGTTTACTTTTTTTGGTTTGGGTTTTTTTATTTACTTTTACATTGTCGAACATTTAAATGTTCGTTGATATGGTCTCGATCATATCAGTGTTGAACATTTGAATGTTCGATGATGTAAAGGTAACCCATATCTATATATATATATATATATATATATATATATATATATATATATATATATATATATATATATATATATATACACACACACACACACACACATATATATATATATATATATATATATATATATATATATATATATATATTTACCATCAGAATCTTGAATGACAAATGGTTGAAACTGAATTGGTTGAACACACTATATTGAATTATCAAAATGTTGAAATTAAATTAGTCTAAACTCACAATGTTGAAATTATCGAACTTGTCCATTTCTGCACTGTAGTGCAATCTCGAAGTTGATATATTTAAGTAGAGGGTGTGTGGGGGCACAGGGGGATGTAGCTCCCCTGCAAAATAGTAGAGTTGATCTCATTGCTTTTTCAGTGTAATGATTGTAGACATTTTGACAATTCAATGTTTTGGGTTGGGATCTAATTTTTCGACCAAATGATAGTTAGAAATGTCATTCAATATCATGATGGTAAACCATATATATATATATATATATATATATATATATATATATATATATATATATATATATATATATCTATAGTTCCCCTTTATAATCTCGAGATCTCGAGATACTGAAAGCTTGAAAACTATAAAGTCGAACAACCCACAATCGCGAAACACACAAACACGTAAAACTGAAATCCCGAACATTCACAAACCATACACCACACAACACGCACACCATTCAACCCACAACACACAAACTCAACAATCCTACACTACATCTACGCAGGAGGGCAAGCCCCCCTGCACCCCCCACTTATATATACCAACTCCGAGATCGCACTAGCAGTTGAAAAATGCATTACTCACATGCAGACATTCCACACTCCCTCACACACACACACACACACACACACACACACACACACACACACACACACACACACACACACACACACACACACATATCACACATACACAAACACAACCTTCCTACCCTACTCCACATGCACAACTTACAATTAAACTCACATACACTCACTTACCTTCACTTCCGTAATGCATCCCGGCCAAACACTTCCCATCCCGTTGCTACACTGCATAAGCAAGGATTCGAGCTATTCAAATTCATGCTTATGCACTTTTGAGAGTTTACATTTTTGCCTTTATAGTCCCGAGATACTGAAATTCGAGCTTTCAGTATTTCGGGATTGTAAAGGGGAAATATATATATATATATATATATATATATATATATATATATATATATATATATATATATATGGATTCCTATTACAAGAATGAAAGTTCACTACTTCGAACTTGTAATAGGAAGCCTCACTTCTGCGAAAGTTCTCTTTAACGAAAGTGAACTTTGCGTAAGTGCACTTCACCGAAAACACCGCAGCACAGTGGAGAACATAAAAAACAACCTATGTCCTCCATTATGTTGCGATAGTCATGGACTTTAGGGTTAGGGCACGGGTAAGGGTAAGGGGATAGTTAGTAAAGCTATCCCCTTACCCTAACCCATGCCCTAACCCTAAGGTTCCTGACTATCGCACCATAGTGGAGGACGTTGCTATGTCCTTCACTGTGCTGCAGTCATCACGGACCTTAGTGTTAGAGCATGGGTCATGGGCTACGGGCTATCCCCTTGCTATGACCCGTGCCCTAACCCTAAGGTCCGTGAGTACTGCACGGAAGTTCAGTACAACAACCGTTCGTTGTACTGAACTTCGCGTAAGTACACTTTCGATTAAGTGCACTTTCGCTGCAGTGAGCATTCCATGCACTATTTCGAATTAGTGAAAATTCTATCTAGTGTATGGAACCCATATATATATATATATATATATATATATATATATATATATATATATATATATATATATATCACGATTATTAATATTCTACAGGTCATGAAATATGGTAACAGATTATATTGGTAAAGCTTTAAGATAGCATGAGTAGAGATGGGTAGGGTGTGATAGAGGGGATCGTAAGAATATGTGTGGAAAAGGTATGAGTGTAACCTCAGGGGAGTATGTGCAGATGAAGGAAGGGTAGGTTAAGTTAGTAGTGGGGATAGAGAGAAGATTGGTACAAAAAGGTAGAAAAGTACCTCAGCCTTGGCTCAGGGCTGTGCAGGGCTACAATGCCTTCCATATGTTCAGCCCACAAACTGAGCATGAAAAAACCAAAGGAGGAGGTGTATCCATCTTCATTAAGGATAAGTACACCTTGAGGCTGGTCAAACAGTATGACTCTCTTGAGCTTCTCCATGTCCAATTAACAATAGACAAAACACCCTACCATATCATAGCTAGCCATAGGTGTCCCATTATAAAACAGAAGAAGCATACCACATACCTGGACTTACTAGCGTCACTTGCCATACAGCCCAACACCTTACTCATGAGTAATTTTAATTATCCTACCATCGACTGGGAAACATACACAACCATAAACATGCAGGCTCAGAGGTTCCTGGACTTTGTCAATCCAAATGCACTGGAACAGCTAGTCAGCACACTCATAAGAGACTCAAATGTCCTGGACATTGTATTCAGTAACATGGAGGAGCAATGCACGCCCCATGTGATGTACTCTTTGATAAGATCGCACCATAAATCTGTCTTGTTCAGTGTAACTATAATGTAATTATAAGACCAGATGGCAAATCAAGCTCAAAATTGCTTAAGAATTTTTCAAAGACAAATTACCTCCTGCTAAGTGATGGTGTAAGAAGTTTCAAAGCCCCCTCGAACCTAGATTACATGGATTCCTATGCAGAGGTGTACACCATTGCCCTGTATAACCAGTTAAGCAGTTGTATAGAGTTGGCTGTACCTGACCGGATTAAAGCCAGGTCTTGCTGAAATAAACAAGCCACCTTTGTGGATCCCTAAACAGGCTATACAGCAAGAGAAAGAAACTAATGTCCAAGAACAAGAGAGAAATGACTCAGCAGAAGAAGAAGTCCTTCTCTTGCTTAAACAAACAAATTTGAGATCTTGTCACGTCCTCCAAAACTAATTACGAAGCAAAACTAGCCTCCTTATCTAAGGATAATCACAAGGTATTCTTTAACTATGAAATCTAAAATGGAATACCCAGCTATGCAGTGACCTGGTTGTGGGTGGCTCCACTCATGCTCAACTGGAGGTAATAGCTGACCTGCTAACTGACAGATTTGGAGCAAACTTCACCCCCTGTACCCTCCAGTCATCCCCAAAGTATACCTGCCACCATTCCTAAGCCTGTTATCTCAAGAGAGCAGGTCATCTCTGTGCTCTCCAAGGCCACAAACACAGCATCAATGGGACCAGACAACTTCCAAAGTTGCCTTTTAAACAACTTAAAACATGACCTAGCAGACCCAGTTGGATCTCTGTTTAACCACAGCCTGTGAACTGGCTATGTTCCGGTGGAATGGAGGGCAGCAACAGTAATCCCTCTGCACAAAGGGGGACCATCAACCAACCCTGGGAATTATAGAGCAATAAGTTTGATGTTCTTCATCTGAAAGACCATGGAAAGAAGAATTATGGATCTTATTTAGAAAGACATAGGTAATCTCCAGACTCTGG